>NC_068293.1:34545399-34663750 GCF_025860055.1 Xyrauchen texanus | reverse complement strand
TAAAAAAATTACTTACATATTGATCTGTTTCTCACCCACCACACACATAATATAGCTTCTGAAGACATAAATTTAACCACTGGAGTCTTATGGATTACTTTTATGCTGCCTTTATGTGCTTTTTGGAGCTTCCAAATTTAAAGCTCATTCACTTGCATTATATGGAGATATTCTTCTAAAAAAATCATAATTTGTGTTCTGCAGAAGAAAGAAAGTCATACATATCTGAAATTGCATGAGGGTGAGTGAACGACGAGAGAGTTTTCATTTCTGGGTGAAATATCCCTTTAAATGACAGCATGAACTCCACAAGTTTGTGCAAGATGTTCCAAAAACGAAGACTGGTAAATTTTTTGTTTGACAAGTACAAGTCATTACTTACATTTGTTTGGTGACCTAAAAATTGTGCATCATCTGAAATATTTCTTCTTCATCATCATACATAACTTATTTTGTTTAATGTTTTTCAAAATCCTAAAACCATTTCCAGGTTTAACTGGAAAAATATCAGAATTTTGGACCTCATTGTAGGTCTGTCGTGCCTCTACAGAGAAACAACTAATAATTTTGTTTCCTCTCCTCCTGCTTTGCAGAGAATAAATGAAAATAATCACAACTTGACTTGAAATTAATTCAATGTTAGAACTGTCACTGGAGAATAAACATAATGAATAAGGCATCACTCTTACCTTATTATCCTTTGTCAATATCAGCAAACATCCAACCAACAGTATACTGTATAGTCAATGAGCAATTACATATATTCAAAAAAAAATTTTACCATAATGAGCCCATAATATGGATCATAAAAATGTCAAATATACAGCCACATATGAGCTGGTCAGCATACCACAACTCTTTACAGAAAAACACCAGATAAGGCCAGACTGCAAATTCCTAGATATGACATGTAAATTATCATTCTAGACTCAACTACACCCACATAGAAAATTGATTATGATTTGATTGCAAAAGAGACAAAGAGTTTAAACTCTTTACAAGCTACTTTATTAATATAAATAAACTACTAAACTGAAAGTGGATGTATTTGCAGTTTGACACTACATACAGCGACCCCAACCACAACAGGCTGCCTGTTGCCACTGTCAGAGCGTATAACGCACGCAGATACGCTGCTCATTTAATATTATTTGTGTTTGTATGTGACTTATGCATTTTAATAATGTGTTTAATATATGTGAATACAATACGGAGTTTCAATTAGGCCTGATCTCCCATCACTGCTGCCGTTTCATCGCGGGCAAAGAAGTCAAAATGCATACGTTTTCACGGCTGATTCAAATGCAGTCCCGTATGGATTAAAAGTATACGTACCACATGTCTTATCAGCACGGCGCTGGCGGCGGGTTCGAGACGCTCATGACGTGTTGGTCAAAGTTGGCTGCGATGCTGCTGCTACTAGCGCGGGAGGCTAGCAAGCTACATTCCTTCTGCAGCTACGCATGCGCTCTGTAGACACATGCGCGGCAGATGCACTCTGATGACTATCGGATGTTTTTGGGATTCTTTGCTGTCTGACTGGAAAGCAATGTAATGTCAGGGAACTAAAAGTAGAGACTATCAAAGGCAAGAAACATGTTTATCTATAAGCGTCTAAGAAATGTATACCCGAATTTATAAACTGAATTTAATTTAGCCTAAATAAGGAGATGTGTCACTGGTTTTGATAAGGGTGATTTCTCTCCCCTCACAATAGTAAATAATTATATTATGAATTACTTTGTCCCTCCTTTTCTTAAAGGGTAACTAAACCCTAAACCAACTTTTTTTAGTTAATGATCTGTAAGCATGGGGCTTTATTAGTACTGGTCATTGATTCAAGCAATTTTTTTGACATTTGTGTATAAAGTGTTTTAATTCTACAATATATGGTGTAAAAACGTCTGAGTGCTGCCCTCTTCAGGTTGAACGGTGGCTACTGCAGTTGAATTTTCCTATTGGCTGTTGCGGTACTTCGTGACGTAAGCGGTGACAGCTGACGTAAGCAGGTTCCAGCTCACCACGCCAGATTCATGTACATGTCGTCTTGCGACCGTGTGAGGAATAATAATAACATAGAGTCTGACAGCAGCTGTCAATTAATCCGTCACTACGAGTCCTTTGCCCCAAGGCGGCCCATGGTGGGGCGCTCATTGTAAAAACACAAGCACATATCTTATGTACTGATTTTTCTATTTACTGATATGCATAAAAAACCCTCTAAGTCAGTCAGAGACGGACCTTATAAGGGAGGAGATAATGCTCACATATACGTACTCCAGTCCATACTACAGTCAGGCTGATAGAATGTTGGAATGCAATGAGGGGACCTGTAGGTTATAAAACCTGATAAATGTCGAAGGCGAGGCCCAGCCTGCCACCGTACAAATATCCTCAATGGGTATCCCACTCGACCACGCCCACGAGGAGGCCATGCTCCTCGTAGAGTGAGCTCTGATGCCTAAGGGGCATTGAAGGCACTTGGCTTCATAAGCCAGCGCTATAGCATCTACTATCCAGCGTGATATTCTTTGCTTTAAAACTGCGAGACCTTTAGTGCGGCCGCCAAAGCATACGAATAATTGTTCCGTCTGTCTGAATGAGGCAGAACGTTCCAAGTATACTCTGAGCGCCTGACCGGGCAGAGTAAATTAGCGTCGATTTCGTCTGCTGGAGACGATAGCGCTGCCAGAGATATCACCTGTACTCTGAAGGGTGTGGAGAGCACTTTAGGAATATACCCGTGCTTTGGCCTAAGGACAACTCTGCAGTCGTTAGGTCCAAATTCCAAGCAAGCAGCTTGATGACAGCGCTGCAGGTCGCCCACTCTCTTGACTGAGGCGAGTGCCAGCAAGAGCGCAGTTTTGAGCGAGAGCTGTTTAAGGTGCACGGTTCGGAGAGGTTCGAACAGGGCACTCTTGAGTGCATCCAGGACCATGACCTGGTCCCAGATCGGTACCGAGGGGGGGCGAGGAGGGTTCATCCTCCTAGCGCCTCTTAGGAAACGAATGATTAGGTCGTTTTCCCTAATGAGCTTTCTTTATCAGGATTGTGTGACGCTGCTATGGCAGCCACATAGACTTTGAGCGTGGAGGGTGTGGGGCCCGCCTCCAGCAGCTCTTGCAAAAAGGCGAGTACACTTGGTATCTCGCACGATTTGGGGTTCAAGCTCTTGGTATCACACCAGTCACTGAACACTTTCCACTTTTGGGCATATAAGCGCTCGTAGAGGGCGCCACGCCTCAGTGATGGTTCTCAACACTCGGCTGGGGAGGTTCTCTGGAACCCGTTGAGGGGCCATGCATGAAGGGCCCACAGATCGGGCGGGATGAAGAATCATCCCGTTGGCCTGCCTGAGGAGGTCCAGCCTCAACGGAATCGGCCATGGGGCAGATTGCATCATCTGCATTAGTTCTGGAAACCACGCCTGGTTCTTCCAGAGTGGGGCTACCAGGAGCACTGCACATTTCACCTCCCTGATCCGACTGATGACCTGAGGTAGCATCGCGATCGGGGAAAAGCATACAAGGGGCGGCTCGGCCAGACTTGGGCGAAGCGTCCGTGCTCTTTGAGAAGAAAAGAGGGCAGTGCGATTTTCCCTGGAGGCTAAGAGGTCGACCTCTGCCTCGCCAAAGGTTTGCCTTAACCACTGAACCGTCAGGGGTGGAGAGACCATTCTCCTGGGAGAACTTTGTCTCTGGACAGCATGTCCGCCCCTGGTTCAGGACGCCTGGCACATGCGCTGCTCTCAGCGAGCGCAGGTTGTGCTGTGACTATAAGATGAGCTCCCTGGCCATAGAGTGCAGGGAGCTCGACCTGAGTCCACCCTGGCGATTTATATACGATACTACCGTCATGTTGTCCGTTCGGACCAGGACGTGTTCGTTTTTCAGGTACGGAATCAGGGCTCTGAGAGCCAAGGCGACCGCTTTCATTTCCAGACAGTTTATGTGTAGGCGCTTTTCCGGGTTTGACCAAAACCGGAGACAGGCCTGCCCTCGTAAAGGCCCCCCATCCTATTTTGGAGGCATCTGTCGTGATCATTTTCTCCGTGTGTTCACGCCCAGACTCACGCCAGTTTGATACCAGTCGACGGCCTTCCAGGGCGTCAGGGCTTTTATACAGCCGTGATTTGCTCTGATTAAAAAGTGGCCCGAGCGCCATGCGTGAGTGGGGACACGGCTCTTGAGCCAGCGTTGGAGAGGACGCATGTGCAACAATCCTAGCTGGAGTACAGCTGATGCCGAGGCCATGAGACCGAGCATCCTTTGAAATCGCTTTGACGGGCACGCTACCGCTCTGAATGATGTTGCAAGGCGCCGAATAGCGAGCGGCGCTCTGATGAGAGGCGCCGTCATCTGCACTGAGTCTAGCACTATTCCCAGAAAAGAGATATTCTGGCTGGGGATAGCACGCTCTTTGCAAAATTGATTCTCAGACCCAGGCATTCTAGATGGCTGATAATCCAAGATCTGTGCGTCGTTAACTGACTCTCTGATTGTGCTAGGATTAGCCAATCGTCGAGGTAATTCAGTATTCGCGACTCCCGCTGTCTCAGGGGAAAGTGCTGCGTCCATACATTTCGTGAATGTACGGGGGCCAATGATAGGTCGAATGGTAGTACTGTGTACTGGTATGACTGTCCCTCAAAGCTTAATCTCAGAAATGGCCTGTGATGAGGCGCTATCGAATGTGAAAGTAAGCGCCTTTCAAATCCACTGATAGAAACCAATCCCGGGCTGAACTTGCGCGAGGATATGTTTGGTCGTTAACATTCTGAACGAGCTGAATCATTAAAGCTTTGTTCAGATGTCTGAGATCTAGGATGGGGCGGAGGCCACTGTCCTTTTCGACGAGAAAGTAGCGGCTGTAAAAACCCGCCTAGCTCATAGAGGGAGGAACAGTTTCTATAGCACCCTTCTCTATCAGTTTGAGCACCTCGGTGCGTAGAACATGATGAAACATCTTTCCTCACTTTCGTCTCGACCACCGCTGAAAAGCGGGGTGGTCTGCGAGCTGAATTGAAGCGAGTAACCGTGTTTTATTATGTTCAAAACCCATTTCGCATGTCAGGGATTTTTTCCCAGGCTTTTGCTCGCACAGATATGGGCTGAATGCTGGCTGGGGCGTGTCGCAGTGACGTATGGGCCCTGCCGGCGAATTGCCTTGTGCTAACACTGAGCTTACAGCTCTCAGAGGCGCTGAGCGCGCTGAGCAGCTTTGTTGAGTGCCGAGTGCAGGGGTGCGTGTGAGATTACAGGCACGCGCGCTATCTCCGTAATGCTCGCAGCATGAGCTGGAGAAATGTTTGAAACTTTATAGATAGTGTTTACGGGTGGGGGTGCATACATTGTAATAGGCACGCCGCCACTTTCATAAAGCTTCCCGCTCTTAGCGGGAGTTTCTGGCTCGCTGTCGCATCTGTGATGCTTGCGGCATGAGACAGAGAACTGTTTGAAACTGTATGGGCAGCGCTTATGGGTGGGGGTGCATATACCGTAGTAGGCACGCGCGCCATTTTCATAAAGCTCAGGTTTTTGGGCATGCATACAGTGTTTGTGTGTAGGGGTGCATGCATGACAGCAGGCACACGCGCTACCTTTATAGTATTTCCCGCTTTTACTGGGGAAGTGTTTATAACTGTGGGAACAGTGCTTGTGTGTAGTGGTGCATACATGACAATAGGCACACGATCCACATTTATGGGGCGTCCAGCTTGAGCTGGGGAAGTATTCGGCACTGTTAGGACAGTATTGATATGTGGGAATGCGCACTTCAGTGTGGACACGTGACCCCTTAGTGACACAGGCAGAAAATGACTCTTTTTGTGATTTCTGTGTGTTGCCGTTAAAACGGCGTTTGATTGCAGGTGAGCGAAGTTCTGTGACTGGCCCATTGACTGCTGTACAGACATTTCCAGCCGCCTGTAAGGGGACTGGGTAATGCCTTGCAGGAACCACTCGCCCAGCCGGCTGCGGGCGGGTTCTTCCGGAGAAGACCAGTCGAGCCCGAGGTCTTCCACGGCTTTGGACAGGATGCGGACGATCTCTGAGTCCATGCTGGTGCCCGTGCTCGTGTCCGCTAATGTCGACGGCGCGGGTCGAAGGCCGAGCCCGGCCAGTCGCCGGATGCAGCGCCAATGGAAAGGCTGTCATCCTTTTCACCGCCGTCCCCTGAAGCGCCGAACGAGACGAGACCCACCGCCCGGAGGGGTGCTGGTCTGCCTGCGTGAATTGAACTGGCGGCAGGGATTCCTCGGGTGGTGGTGAAGCACGCGGGGACTGGCCCGGCGTGACGTCACTGAAGTCCGCGTGCTCTGGCGGCCTCCGTGAGCGGCGCTTTTTCTTGCACGGCTCGAACAGAGGGGATGGCAGCACGGTGGTAGCAGGCTCGTTCGCGGCGAAGGCGGCAAAGCGAGCTCGCAGCTCGGTGAGGCCCAGGGAGTCACATTCGGGGCATCCGCCTCGAGTGAGAGCAGCTTCTGCGTGGTCAGGTCCCAGGCAGCGAGCGCAGAAAATGTGACGGTCCCCGTCAGGAAGAGGGCCTCTGCACGAGGCGCAGGTCGAAGGCATTTGAAACAACGCCTCGAATTTGCTCTTTTACTAAATGACAAAAAAGCGTCGCAGAGGCGAACACTTGCAAAGTAGCTTAGTAAAAGGATATCAAGGTGATGCGCGCCGGATGGCGTAGCAGAAGGCTTTGAAGGCGGCTGAAGGCGCCGGCGCCCTCGTAGCAGTCCTGCTGTAGGCTTGTCGACGGCGGGCTGAAAAGACTCCAATAATCCGGAGGATCCAGCTAAGAGAAGGTCTTTGCTGAAGGAGATTAAATCTAAAGAACTCTCATGACGGAGCTCTAATATATAGCCTTAGCCACGCCAATCTTGGCGGTCTGAGCTGGCTGAAGCCGTCATTGGTCGCGTGTTCAGAGTCGCCCGTCATTGGTTCGAGCAAGTTGCCGCAGCACAGCCAATGACCGAAGCTGCCTCGGCCATTGCTGTCTGCTGTGCAGCTGCAATGCGTTTTACATAAAGACTTCAATATTTCTCGAGAAACTGAGTTTTCCCATAGCGTAAGCTACTTACGCAATAGGAGAGACCTCTCGAGAGGGAACAAATTCTTTAGAACTGCCACAAATTCTGTCAGCTCAGTGGCATAGCCACAGGTGTGCAACTGCCACCCAAAATGTAAGCTTGCACACCTAAATTAAATGACAGGTTTTTTTTTTACTTTTAAGGCCGATTTATACTTCTGCATCGAGTTTGCTCTTGAGTCATTTAAACAAAAATACATAAATATTTTGGCATACTAGTTTTGACCATGCAGAACAAGAAATCATCAAATTATTTAATAACTACTTGCCTGAATCTGAATAACACTAAATGGTGTTGTTTAAAAGACTTTACAATGCATACTGGCAATATAACCAACTCTTAACAGGTGCTTTTTAATTTGCTGACAAATAAGATATATTCCGCTTCCATAACATGTGAAATATTTACTGTAAACATACTGTTAAATATACGGTAAAATTATCGTGCCGATCGGAAAGTTCCCGAATTGAATACAACACATATTATTTCACTCACATTTAATATCAAGTCCCGGTGAAAAAAACTTTTAGTTTACAAGTTGTAAACAGATATATTTTGTCACATTTTGCTTGTAACTTTATGAAACACAAACAGAATATTAAAAAACAGTAGATGCTCCCAAGTAAGACGATTGGTTTAATGGTTACGAGCCCAAATACAATGTTACAGTTGAAGTCAGAAGTTTACATACAGTTAGGTTGAAGTCATTAAAACTAATTTTTTAACCACTCCACAGATTTCATATTAGCAAACTATAGATTTTGCAAGTTTTTAGGACATCTGCTTTGTGTATGACATGAGTCATTTTTACAACAATCTTTACAGACAGATTGTTTCACTGTTAATTGACTATATCACAATTCCAGTTGGTCAAAACTTTACATACACTTATAATTGTGCCTTTAAGCAGCTTGGATAAATCCAGAAAAGTATGTCAAGCCTTTAGACAATTAGCTGCTGATAGGAGGTGTACTGAATTGGTACCTGTAGATGTATTTTAAGGCCTACCTTGAAACCCAGTGCCTCTTTGATTGACATCATGGGAAAATCAAAAGAAATCAGCCAAGACCTCAGAAAAAAAAATATGGACCTCCACAAGTCTGTTTCATCCTTGGAAGCAATTTCCAAATGTCTGAAGGTACCACGTTCATCTGTACAAAAGATAGTGCACAAGAATAAACTTCTTGGGACCATGCTGTAATGCCGCTCAGGAAGGAGATGCATTCTGTCTCCTAGTGATGAACGTAGTTTGGTGTGTGCAAATAATAAATCCCAGAACAACAGCAAAGGACCTTGTTAAGATGCTGAAGGAAACAAGTAGACAAGTATCTATATCCACAGTAAAACGAGTTCTATATCGACATAACCTGAAAGCCTGCTCAGCAAAGAAGAAGCCACTGCTCCAAAACCACCATAAAAAAGCCAGTTCAGTTTGCAAGTGCACTTGTGGACAAAGATCTTACTTTTTGGAGAAATGTCAAAAATGTAACTGTTTGGCCATAATGACCATCGTTATGGTTGGAGGAAAAAGGGTGATCTTGCAAGCTGAAGAACACCTTCCCAATGAAGCATGGGGGTGGCAGCATCATGTTGTAGGGGTGCTTTACTGCAGGAGGGACTGGTGCACTTCAGAAAATAGATGGCATAATGAGGAAGGAAAATTATGTGGATATATTGAAGCAACATCTTACGGTAATATCCTTTAATTTTATTGTCTTAATAATTAATGTAACAGTATTATTTTTCTTTTTTATTATTATTATGAACCAACCCCGCATGTACTCTATAAATACAAAGAATGTTTAAAAAAGATTTTTAATCGGAGTCAAATGTGAGGTTCGGACATGTAAATGGCGAGCTCTGCGCACTTTGCTAGTTTTAATACTTTTTATGTCATAAACCGGTGAGATTCGACACAATTTTCTGAGATCTTCTGATTAAGATCTCATGTTAAGCGAGGCGAGAAGGAAGGCTTTCTTGGAAGAACAAGAGCATTTTCTTGTTCCCAGACTTTGCGAATTCGACAAGAGAGAAACGTGATTGATTCAAGGAATGCAAGAAACTCTTACGTCAATGGAAGGTCGCTTTTGCACTGATGTTCCTGGCCAAATTGAGAACAGATGCTAAGGATGGCCGCAAAATGTTTACATTTCTCCAGCAAGCGATGTCATTCATAAAGTCAATGGACTGAGTAAGTTATTTTTGGTACTCATGTTGCATCCAAGTGGACAGACTCACTGAGCATTCACTTGACCCTCTGAGAAAACTGAGTGCCTTTTTTGTTTCTTTTTGTGCTGGTGCCACCTAGGGGTGGAAAGAGTATTGAAAAAATCATACTCAAGTAGAAGTACTGTTACTTCCCAAAACATTTACTGTGAGTAGAGTAAAAGTACCTGTCCTAAAAGAGTAAAAGTGTAGCTTTAAAAACAATTATCCCATTATAATGAACACTATATGTTAACTTTTAAAATACATCACTTATCTATGATAAACACTACATGAATCTGATTACAAAAAATAATAGGGAGACATGATAACAGAAATTAAAAGATTAAAAAGTTATTTCAATACACTGATCACTATTTTAAATCGTAATGTATGAAACAATTACATTAAAATCAGTTTATGTGTAGGGTCTAAATTTCACTTAATGCCACCAGACCATTATTGTTGTACATAAAACATGTTCAAACAATGCAAGGAATGCAACAAAAAAAAATGCTAAATAAGCAGGATCACTTGGCACGTCATGTCCTGCACAATAGAGGAGGTAGAGCAGGCATGGGAAAAGTTGTGTGGTACAGGGGCTACATCACGATTAAAAAGGAATAAGTCACCCCAAAATTTAAATTCTCTCATCATTTACTCCACCCATCCTGGATGTGTATGACTTTCTTTCATCTGCAGAACACAAATTAAGATTTTTAGAAGAATTTCTAAGCACTTTTGGTCCATACAATGAAAGTGAATTGGTGCTAAAATATGGAAGCTCCACAAATCACATAAATCAGCATAAAAGTAGTCTAATACATGTGCCTCCAGTGGTTTAATCCATGTCTTCCGAAGCGATATGATAGATGTGGTTAGAAACAGATTATGCATTTTATGCATTTGGCAGACGCTTTTATCCAAAGCAACTTACAGTGCAATTATTACAGGGACAATCCCCCCGGAGCAACCTGGAGTTAAGTGCCTTGCTCAAGGACACAATGGTGGTGGCCGTGGGGTTAGAACCTGCAACCTTCTGATTAACAGCCCTGCGATTTAGCCACTACACCACCACCACTCATATTTAATATTTAATTTCTTTTTTACTAATTCTCCCTGCTCAGTCAATCTCCACTTTAAATTTCACTTTCTTCTTGTGTTTTTGGTGATTCACATTCTTCATGCATATTGCCACCTACCAGGCAGAGAGAAGACTTAAATATGATCTGTTTCTCACCCACACCTATCATATCAATTCTGAATTCATGGATTAAACCACTGGAGTTGTATGTGTTACTGTTATGCTGCTTTATGTGCTTTTTAGAGCATACAAATTTTGGCACCCCTTCACTTATATTGAATGGACCTACAGAGCTGAAATATTCTTCTAGAAATATTGTGTTTGAAGAAATTTGTGTTCTGAAGAAAGAAAGTCACAGATGCATGAGGGTGAGTAAATGATAAGATAATTTTCATTTTTGTATGAATTATTCCTTTAAGTAGCACATGTGGGGCCACATTGTCCTCCTGTCTTGTATCTTTTAAGACCAGCATTAGTTGTGTTCTCATTCTAATGCATGATGCACAATTTTATGAGGTTTGTGACTGGTGGAATGTTCTGCTGAAGTGTTGCTCTGCAAATGTTGATACTTTTCTATCTTTATAAAGGCTAAGCATAATTAGAAATTATTTTATCATCTCTACTTTATTGGTAATTTATTATACCAATTAACACACTCTCAACATCAGGGGTCAGTATTATTAAAAAAGGAACAATATTTTCAAAACATATTATTATTAAAAATGTCACAGTTTTATTCTATTACATTCATACTTTTAAAGCTACTAAAGTTATTCAGCCAAAAGTAGTGAGTGGCTTTCTAGTTTCCTTGTTAATGTTGTTTGATTAATAGCCTTTATATGACATAGCCTACTAGACAGTGCTCAATGTACATGTCAAGTCCAACATTTTGATACAAATATGCTTTTTGTCCCACTGTTTAAATTCCCTTTAGACATAAACGACTGCGTTTACATGAAATCCTCATCAAGACGGGCATTGGCAAAATTATCAAATGTATTTGACCATTCAGGCACGGAACCGCATTAGCGCTCAAACATTAGCAACCTTTCAATCAAAGTCAATCTTTTATATTTCATCTAAATCAACCAACCAGTGGTGCTCTTGCTATCGTGACTGATGTAATGAACACCCCTGTTCTAGATGTGGAATATAGGCTAAATATAGAAAACTACTCAAAAGTTTGATCGAGGACATCTCTCTTTTTTTCCAATAACCATCTAGATCATTTTATTACCCAGCCTTGTTGATAACATTACATTAATCTCTCACAGAAGCCCAATAATCTCAGATACAGATAGTTAAATTACAGTCTATGTTACAGACACATTTTTGTGTGTATATAGAGAAATTTGACCTCTATATGTTTCTTCAAATTAGAGGCAGGATTAATGCTGATATCTGGCTTGAGCAAGTTAAACTCACATAACACGATCATGCAACTGGCCTTTCAGGTGCGGCCGAGATGTTCATTTGGAAACTATGCTTGAGGCATTCTCCACATCAATAACAGTTGGCGCCAGATCTGACGCTGCCGTTCAAGTTTTTTACGTGTGATTTGATTTGACGGGAGTCACAAGACTCTCCCTAGCCAATCATGTTGATAGATAAAATAAAATCAGGACAGGGAAGTAGCAAACACAGATAGCGCAGTAAAAGTACAGTTAAAGCACTTAAAAATACTCAAGTAAAAGTAAAGTTTAAAATTTTTAAACTACTTAAAAAAGTACAATTCTTGGGAAAAATTTGTTAATTACAGTAACGTGAGTATTTGCAGTAACGTTACTTTACACCCCTGGTGCCGCCTAGTGGCTGGAGTTGTTTTGTGTAGTGGCATTCTTTTGGTATAGTATTGTGGATTAATCTGCATGGTCTTTGTGCTTATGCCTCTTATTGGTTAGAGGTTGTTTTGTGGAGTATTTCTTGTAGGACATTGGAGTGACTGGGTCATTTGTTGCACTCATGTAGCAGTCGAATGAGCTGGCTCACTGATCATTCGTTTGACTGCCTGAGGAAATGAAGGATGAATATACACATTCTTTGTGTTTATTCTGCCTATTGGCTGGAGTTTGTTTTATAGATGATATTCTGTTGGGTAATTCTTTCTCACAAAATTTGTATAGAAACACTGGACTTGAGCAATCCGACAGCAAACTTGTTGCGGGAGCTCTCGTAGGCGTACATGGACTGTTTGAGTTTAGAGGGATGGACGCCAGTTGGCGCTGTCGAACGCAGGGTTCCTTTTCAAATTTCTCAGGATACAAATTCAATTGGTCTAAATCCGAATCTTTGGATCTGACAGCAAAATGCCCAGTAACAGCTTTTCAGCCAGGCACCTTCCAGTGGCCCAAACAGGGCATTAAGTATTTGGGCATTTTATTTCCAGCAAATTTTTGTTATTTTAACCCTTTAATAAAAAAGGTTTTTGAGCAATGTGGGCAGGTGGGCTTCATTACATTTATCTATGATTGGGAAGGTTAATGTTATTAAAATTAATTGTATTCCAAAATACAACTACCTAAGTCTGAATCTGGAGATACAATGGTGCTCCTTATACAATTCAAGATTTTACATAGATTCTATTGGACCCCCTCTAGATTGTATTGACTTGGTCTTAAAAACACACCCACCTGCTGGTGATGCCAATCAGAAGATGGAGACACAACCCATGTTTTTGGTGGTATGTTAAGATCTAAGAATTTTGGTTGAAGGTTCAGTTTTATCTGTGAAGTATTGGGCTCTCAAATTACATTTTACCCCAGACTCTGTAAAATTGGGTCCTGACCAGTGTTACAGTATGTTAGGCAGATTATTTTAAGGGGATGGGAGTCGGCTGGAGTGGAATTTCAGGAGTGGTGCGCAGAGATGGGGAGGGTGGCAGCTTTCAAGGAGGTGTCATGTAGAAGGCTGGGGATCTGGGAATTGTTTGATGGGAAATGGGCAGTTATTTGGCATTTTTGGGGGACTCTTGGGGAGGGGCAGTGGAGAGAGAAGTATAGTTTTAAATGTGTATGATTATTATATATACAGTATATATATATATATATATATATATATATATATATATATATATATGCCAAAAAGAAATTGATGCAATCAATTTCACTTAATTGTGCTTTAGTTCTTGCACACCCAGTTTTCTCTTGGCGCACCTAAAGTTTTTTTTCTGGCTACGCCACTCAAACTTAACTTGAATTGAACCAGGAATATTTATTTAACTAAATAAAAGTTCTGATATTGACTCAATTTCAATATAATATACTCAAGTGGACAGTAAAATCACGATGGAATGTTAGTGACCATCCCTGGACGACTTCATAGATGATTCTGAGAATAAACACCTGGCCATTTCACTTGTCTAAATTTGCATAAGTTTAAACACCACTAGGGAAGTATTTTTTCTACTCTACAACTCTGAAACAACTGAACATTCCTCCTCATAGTCTGTTTGGCATTAATTTGGGGCACGGCTACCTATTTGTTGACCAATTGGAGAAATCTGAAAATCCTTATGCAATTCCGTTTGGTCACCTTTAACTTTCTTTAATTTAATTATAATGATAAATCCCATAATAGATTACACTTTATATGTTTAGTTTACAGATTTTTGTATACTTTCCATACTAGCAAACCCAGTGCATTCATACGTGGAAATGAGAAACACACACAACCATAAAGGTTTACCAAAAGAAAAATAATTTTAAGGGGACCAATTACAAGACTAAATCACAATGACTACCTTTGCATATGAAAACACAAGACAAATTATAATGGTATTAGAAATATCAGGATTTATTAGTGTTAAACAATGATTTTAACAGAATATACAAATGGTCATCTCTGTCCCACTATAAACATGAACTGAATGGTCTGGGTCAGACTGAATTATATATTCATGCAGAGCTAAAATGAGGAAATTATTATATCATGCATTTCCAGTGTTCCTTCAGCCAGATTTATGAAAACATTGACCCACCCACTCATCATCAAAAATGACAATTATGGCATTCATAGTAAAAGCTGAAGCAACAAAGAAAATAGGCAGAGTAAGGTCTCGGATTAGGCATAAACAGCATACTAATATTTCTCCACTGAATTGGACCATATACAGGGAGTGGTTATTAACCGGTGGTGTTTTGTAGCTGAACGTGCAGATAAGTGGCAGACCAGTATGTTCTGATGGACACCAGGGATAAGATTGTGTTTGCGGTATGAGTGTCAGGGCAATTTTAGTTGATGTGAATTAGACCAGTTAATTTCCTTAATAGGAAATCTGACTCTTGGTGTGCAGGTGATAAAGATCATTTCACATGTGCCAAAGAAACTGGACATGTTCCAGATGGACATGACCACCATTATGGGGAGGGTTGTGGGCATGCTAAAAATGGAACTGCTGGGTAGACTGTGAAATGTTATTCTCTCCCAAAATCCAACCTCATATTTTGTCTTGACCAATGTAATCCTTGCTTTTAACTGATTCAGCATTTCATGAAATTTGTTTAAGACTATTTACTGGTGAACCCAAGTAGTAAAAGTTCAAAGAAAGTATAAAAGGAAAGATTTTAGCACAAATATTAGCATCAAAAGGTATAGATATCATCAAAAAAGAAAAACATGATCACATTTCCAATAAATCATTACATTGTTTCAGAGTTTCCAGGATTAATTATAATTAGGTTCTTCTTTGTGTGTTGAAGTTATGTTTCACTCAAATATAAAAATTCTCTCATCATTTACTCACCCTCATGCCTTCCCAGATGTGTATGACTTTCTTTCTTCTGTGGAACACAATCAAATATTATTAGAAGAATATTTTAGCTCTGTTGGTACATTCAATGCAAGTGAATGGTGACCAGAACTCTGAAGCCCCAAAAAGCACATAAAGGCAGCATAAAAGTGATCCATAAGACTCTAGTGGTTAAATCCATGGCCTCAGATGCGATATAACAGGTGTTGGTGAGAATCAGATCAATATTTAAGTCTACTACTTCTTTTACTATAAATCGGCACTTTTTACATTCTTTTGTTTTTGTTGATTAGTATTCTTAAGAGTATTTCACCTCTAACTGTGTATAGGAAAAAGGCCTTAAAGGACTTAAATATTTACTAATTCTCACCCACACCTATCATATTCCTTTAGAAGACATTGATTAAACCACTGGAGTCCTATGGATTATTTTTATGATGCTTTTATGTGCTTTTTGGAGTTCTGGCTACTATTTACTTGCATTGTATGGGCCAACAGCTGAGATATTCTACTAAAAATCTTTGTTTGTTTTCAGCAGATGAAAGGAATGCATACACATCTGGGATGCCATGGGGATGAGTAAATGATGAGAGAATTTTCAGTTTTGGGTGAACAATCCCTATAAGTTATTAATTGTCCATTTCCATTCACAACCATTGTGTGGGTCAAAATAGCGCAGTCACAAACGCAACCATAAATAAGTCTGAGAAGAAGACTTCTTTCCCCCCGGTCAGTCTCTAGGAGTGCATGTGCTTCTCTGCATCAATGTCTGCAAGGCCTTCTGGTGTTGTGGTGTCGTGGCTGGACCTTCACATCTTACTGAAGCATTCTTTAGCGTTGTTCCAAACTTGAATTCCCTTAAAGCCCAACATGCTTGTGTTTTAACATGTTATAAATCTACAACTTCTCTTATTGACTTTAAAATAATCTGGTCAGCCATAAAAACGAAAAAACTTGTATAGTGTTTTGCTAACTTTGCAATGAAAAATATACTTGACATTGATATTGCTCACCTTTTTGCACATGCTGATCTGCAAGATGGCATAACTGATGAAAGCCTCTCTTAGATCATGGTCTTTCTGCTCTTTGAACCTCTCAATATCCACCCATGCATTCTTCACAAACTCTCTAGACACAAAGACACAATGATTTTAAAACATTCTTGGAATGAAATAGATTCTTAAATTTAAACAAACAAGTGTAAGAAAATATTTGGGGCAAATTCACTAAACATTTATGCTACTGTTGTGCAGTTTTCACAGAAAAACAGGCATCTTATTCACTAATCATCCACAATCCAGTTTAACCAGGTGCTAAATGACTAAATTCAGGCATGAAACTCTGAATGGCAATCAGCTCGCTCACATGTGATATGTCAAGCCAAACAGTTCACATGGTGTAAGCCAGGGATGGGCATCTGGCGGCCCGCAGGCCATATAGTGTCGTTGAACACAGGAGGATTGATTTTAGTTTACTGAAAAAGTGCACCACATACTCGCATTCTACATTTCTTTCTTTCACCAATTCCTCTCCTTCCTCGATCTGTGTCTCCAGCATTTTCAGCTTGGCTTCTCTCTGCTCTGGGGTCTCCTGTCCAAACAGCTTACTGGTCATCCCCTTCAGAGAGAAGGTCTGTACCGTCTACACAGGAAAAGCAATGTCATGACACCCACAGTAAGCTACGCTCTACCTACCATGCTTATTTGCAGAAAGCTGAAAAATGGAAGTCAAACCTTTTCATCCCATTTTGTATTCAAGTGGGCCTATTACTGTAATTAGCCATATAAGGCAATTGGGTCAGAATGTCTTATGTCTATGGACTTCATTCAAGAAAACTGCAAGCTCCATAATTTTAACAGAATATGCAAATCTTAAGACATTCTAAAGCTTTGCTGTGCTATGGTTTTGCTAGCTTGAGTTTACATTTATTTACATTTATGCATTTGGCAGACGCTTTTATCCAAAGGGACTTACAGTGCACTTATTACAGGGACAATCCCCCCAGAGCAACCTGGAGTTAAGTGCCTTGCTCAAGGGCCCAACAGTGGCATCTTGGTGGTGCTGGGGCTTGAACCCCAACTTTCTGGTCAGTAACCCTCAGCCTCAACCACTGAGCCACCACTGCCCACATTGGGGAAATAATTGGAGTTAAAGAAGTAGTTCACCCAAAAATGAAAATTCTGTCAAAGTTTACTCCCCTAATGTTATTCTAAACCCATTTGACTTTCTTCTGTGGAACACTAAAGGATCCTGTATGTTAGGCAGAATGTTAGAGACTGACAGCCTTGGTCAACATCCACTTTTATTGTATAGAAAAAAGATGCAATTAAAGTAAATGTGACAGAGGCTCACATTCTGCCTAACATCTCCTTTTATGTTGAAAGAAAATAATATGGGTTTGGAACCACATGAGCATGAGTAAATGATCATAGAATATTTTTATTTGTGGATGAACTATCCCTTAAGTCATCCTGGAAAGTCCCCCATTCCAGAAGTAAGAGGGGTGATATGAGTTCTCCTATCTTTGAGTGGTGTCATGTGACTTGGTGGACACTGACCCCGGTGGCGAGTTCCTCCCGATGCAGTTTCTTAGAGGTCAGATCCTGGGCGGTCATCTCCAGTTCATACTGTGTGAGCTCATGCTTCCTACACACTGCCCTGTGAAGGCACATAAACCAAAAAATCTAAATAAAGAAAAAATAAAGAAATAAAACATTATAATAATAAAAAACACAATATAATAATAAAGGATAGCTTGATTTCAAATGGTATTACTATTCAACAAAAAGAACATAAGACTTAATACTGCAACTTATAAGGACTTAAACGTATGTGCCATGCATCACTTTCAGAGTACAGACATCTCAAATATATGCCACTGCTATTCACCTGTGGTGTGTTATGTGTACTAAAGTTTTGAGGGATTTAAGTTTTACTGAATTAATTACTGAATTAGTGTTCATATACAGTAAACGCATGCAGTCTAGGAATAGGTTAGGGTTAGATACATTTACAATAGGGTTTGAAATATATGACTAAAAAACACATGGGTTCCTTGCAGCGTGATCACTAAGGAAACTGGGCACTGATGGGGGTTGTGTTAACAATCGGCCATTGGAGGCCATCAGCTCCCAAGGGTTCAGGGAAGAGTGCAAACAGGAGTCATGAACATTATAAACCAGTTCACAAGGCTCTCTGTTATAACAGCTAGCCTTCGGCATGCAACGGTTCACATTTAATATGAGAACATTCATGCAATGCAACATGAATGCTGTACCTTAATGCATCTGCATAGAAAAGATATTCCTTCAGCTGGTCAGCATAATGCTGTTCTTCCTCCAGAATATCATCCACAGAGGCAGCATACCTGCAACAAACAAAAGTTCCTGTGAAAATACAGAACAGAATGTGTCCCAAATAAGTAGCAATGATGATAAACTTGTTATTTAGGGGTGTTTTTTGGTGCAACAGAGTTTTGTTGTTTACGGCTGCCGAGCATGCTCCATTCAACTGATGTGTGGTCACAGGTGCGCAAAAGTCAGCTCAAAGGCTGCATCCGAATGTTGGAAAATGCTGCCTTTGGAAATTGTATATGGAGTTAGGATGAAAATAAGGTGTCTTTCAAGCCTTTCTGAAACCAGTTTCTTTAAGAGTCCCATTTATTAAAAAAAAAACCTCTCAGTTATGGCATTAAAGGGATAGTTCACACTCATCATTTTCTAACTCTCATGCCATCCCAGATGTGTACTTTCTTTCCACTGCAGAACACAAACAAAGATTTTTAGAAGAATATCTCAGCTCTGTAGGTCCATTCAAAGCAAGTCAACAGGGTCCAAAACATTTAAGCTCCAAAAAGCACATAAAAGCAGCATAAGCGTAAACCATACAAACCCCAGTGGTTAAATTCATGCCTTCGGATGCGATATTATAGGTATGAGTGAAAAACAGATCAATATTTAGGTCTTTTATTACTATAAATTCTCCTTCATGCCCAGTAGGTGGCAATATGCAAGAAGAATGCGAATCGCAAAAGCAAAACAAGAGGAAATCTTAGGAGAGAACAGCGATAGGAGGGCTTTTTGAAAGTGGAGATTCATAGTAAAAATAAAAAATAAAATTCTCACCCACACCCATCATATCACTTCTAAAAGACATGGATTTATCCACTAGAGTATTATGGATTACTTTTATAATGCCTTTACGATCTGTTGACTACAAAGTTTTGTACCATGTTGACTTGCATTGAATAGACCTGAAGAGCTTAGATTTTCTTCTAACAATCTTTGTATTCAGCAGAAAAAAGAAAGTCAGAGGGCAAATAAATGATGAGAATTTTCATTTTTTTGGTGAACTATTCCTTTAACGCTTAAGCAGCAAGGCAGTAAGTCAGGTGCCAAAGCTTTTTGAAACAGCCATATACAGTTGGAAGTAAGAAGTTTACATATACATAGGTTGAAGTCATTAACAACTTCACAGATTAAATTTTAGCAAACTATAGATTTGGCAAGTGATTTAGAACACCTACTTTGTGCATGACATAAATAATTTTTCCAACAATTGTTTACAGACTAATTGTTTCACTTTTAATTGACTATAATCACAATTCCAGAGGGTCAGAATTTTACATACACCAAGTTAACTGCTTTTAAGCAGCTTGTAAATTTCCAGAAAATGATGTCAAGCAAGTCAATAATCAAATTAGCTTCTGATAGGAGGTGTACTGAATTGGAGGTGTACCTGTGGATGTATTTTAAGGCCTAACTTCAAACTCATGTCTTTGCTTGACATCATTAGAAAATCTAAATAAATCAGCCAAAACCTCAGAAAAAAAAATTGTGGACCTCCAAAAGTCTCATTCATCCTTGGGAGCAATTTCCAAATGCCTGAAGGTACCACGTTCATCTGTACAAACAATAGTATGCAAGTATAAACACCAAGGGACCATGCAGCCATTATACCACTCAGGAAAGAGACACATTCTGTCTCCTAGAGATGAATGTAGTTTGGTGCGAAAAGTGTAAATCAATCCCAACAACAGCACAGGACCTTGTGAAGATGCTGGAGGAAACAGGTAGACAAGTATCTATATCCACAGTAAAACTTGATAGGCTGTTCAGGAAGGAAGAAGCCATGCTTTCAAGCCAAAGAGCACCATCCCAACCATGAAGCATGGGGGTGGCAGTATCATGTTGTGGGGGTGCTATGCTGCAGGAGCGACTGGTGCACTTTATAAAATAGATGGCATCATGAGGAAGGAAAATTTTGTGGATATATCGAAGAAACATCTCAAGAAATCAGCCATGAAGATAAAGCTCAGTCTCAGATTAGTATTCCAAATAAACAATGATCCCAAGTATACCCCCAAAGTTGTGGCAAAATGGCTTGAGGACAACAAATTCAAGGTACTGGAGTGGCCATCACAAAGCCCTGAACTCAATCCGATAGAACATTTGTGGACAGAACTGAAAAAGTGTGTGCGAGACTACACACCTGACTCAGTTTCACCAGTTCTGTCTTGAGGAATGGGCCAAAATTCCAGCAACTTATTGTAAGAAGCTTGTGGAAGGCATCCCAAAATGTTTGACCCAAGTTAAACAATTTAAAGGCAATGCTACCAAATACTAACAACGTGTTTGCAATCTTCTGACCCACTGGGAATGTGATGAAAGAAATAAAACTGAAATAAATTATTCTCTCTATTCTCTCTTTATTCTGAGATTTCACATTCTTAAAGTAGTGATCCTAACTGACCTAAGACAGGGAATGCTTTCTATGATTAAGTGTCAGGAATTGTGAAAAACTGAGTTAAATGTATTTGGCTAAGGTGTATGTAAACATCTGTCTTCAACTGTAGGCTATAAAATAATTTATTTGATTAATAATTAAATATAGAAAATTTGAACAGGGCCAAGTCTCTTTCATTTCAAAATAAGTCCCTGGTGTGTTTCGGGCTTGTTTATAGTTAAAAGTTCTACATTTTGAACCAATCATCTTTAAATGTAATTAAAAAATATCAGTTATCTGCCTTTTCCACCACCTTAATCATTAGTATCGCCAAAATCCAGTATGGGTCGACCTCTAGTATTATCTACTCTAAATCAGTGGTAAACTTTGTGGAACTACTGTAATGGCAAACCCACAGCAAGCCTGTATTGGGCATTTTGAGTAATTTTTTGGAATACGTGAGCAACATGATCCATAACACAGTCTGACAGCTGCCAAATGCAGTCTGGAGACAGACAGGCAGCGCTTTGGGCTCTGATCTTTGACCTTTCTGCTGAGTACTGCAATCTGGAATCCGTCAGAACAGACAGCAATAAAAACAAGAGAAGAAACGAAGGGGGCTGGTTCACGACTCACTAATGAAAATACTGCATCATAAGGTTGAAAAAAAAATGCTGCTAAATGTTTTGGCCATGGCTCCCGGAGATTTGTGCAGCTCTCTGCCAGCCAAATCAAAACCTGAGCCTCCCGAGGACTCACCTTACTGGCTACTTGTTAATGGGGGAGCCCTGAATGGAAATCAGAGAGGTTTAAGATCAATCTTGCAAATGTGTTTTACAGCTCAGTACCAGGAGCACACACATGTAGAATCACAGGAGAGTCCTGGGGTGTGTCATACAGCACCTTTGTATTTTAGATCTTTCAATGAGCTCTCCAAGGGTAACAGGAACGGCCCAGGTTAGAGAAATGCAATTAAAAGCAACTGCAATAAAATCATAGACTAATCCTATAAAGGTTACATGAGAATGGCTCATAAAGTGGCCTGCGTCTTAATCTGCGTGTGTGTCAGGTACACTCTGTGACACGGACTCAATCAATTTAGATTACAAGTAATTTACTTGAGAATTGCCTTGGACTCCAAATTATAGACTTGTGACAAGTAAATATTAAACCATCTAAAAACAAATTAAAGACAGACATATGCTTATTACAAGAAACTCACCTTTTAGAATCAGAACATACAGGTAAATACTACAGAAAATGCAATTCGCCATCCTAGTTTCTAAAAAATACCAATTATTTCTAAAACAACAATAGGGGACAGAGAGGGACATTACGTCATCAATATGTCATTTACGGTTCCAAAGCAGATGACGAATAGTCAGACTTAAATACGGTTATCAATCCATCATTGGACAAATCTTCAAATTGGCACCCTGCAGAAGTGATTAAGCAAATGTATTTAGTAGATTTAAAAATCCTACTTCTACAGAATATATTTTTTTTCACCCAATCTTATTTGCTACTTTTTGACTACTTTTAACAAAAACTCTTGTATCTCAGACACATCAAATACTGAAATCCGTCCAATTCACTTCTCGGACCATGCACCAATTACCTTCATAATTGTTTACTTCCAGTCGCTCTCCAATGCACGTTCATGAGAGGACTGAGTACACACAGCCTCTCGCGTGATGTAGGCACGTTGGCATCTTCAATTGAAAGGAAAACCAATTAAGTTTGTGAACAGCGTTCTGTTGTAAATAAACAGAGCTTAACTTGCGGTAGTATCGCATCAGTTCTGGCCTGAACATGCCAACGTGCCTACATCATGCAAGAGGCCGCGCGTACTCTGTCCTCTCATGAACACACATTGGAAAGCATATGGAGGTAAACAATAATAGTAAAAGGGAGTAAATATTGATCAGCTTCTCACCAAAGCGATCACATCACTTTAGAAAACATTCATTTAACCACTGGAGTAGTACGGACTACGGAGCTTTAAAAGGTCTGATTACCATCCTCTTGCATTATATGGATCTGCAGAGCTATTATAAGATATTCTTCTAAAAATCTTTGTTCATGTTCTGCTGAAGAAAGAAAGTCATAGACAACTGGGATGAAATGAGGGTGAGTAAATGATGAGAGAATTTTTATTTTTGGGTGAACTAACCCTGTAACAAACCTTTGTCTTCTTCAGTATGCATAATAAGTGTTATTGGAAGAAATGGTAGTCACACAGTGGCAAACACACGACTCTCCCAACGTTTTTGGAACGTACTGCAATCAGATGATTTGAAATGATTGTATATTTCCAAATAAAAACTAAACAAAAATGTAAAACATAAAATAATGTATTGTTGTGAGTGCTTTCAATATAGCACAGGGTGACTATAGTTTACAAATCACTTTTTTTGTAATTATCAGCACTCAGTTGCCCCCCCCCCCGACAGAAGCCTGCCTCCCGCCTCCCCCTTCCCCCACCCCTCAAAATGAATAAAGAAAAAACATTCTAATCTGCTATAAGGAACTCAGGAGGTAATACGGTCGGTCCCAAGAGAGCCAAAAAACTAGAAAAAACAAAGACTCTTGTGAGTGTGCTGTGAACTCACGCGTCCATGTGATGGCCGGCACTCTGCAGCCCATCTCCCATCTCTTTCTCATTGGCACTCCACTCACTGTCCAAAACAAACAAAGAGTCACAGTGAGCCTTTGCAGCAGACCAAAGCTACACAATAACAAAATAACTGAATTACCCCAAAAACGCTTTTCGAAATAGCAGTATACGGAGTACTTCATAAAACATGTCTGATAAAACAATATTGAGATGACTGTTGAGGAAGCATAAAAATGCTTATCCTTTTCAAGATAAAATTACTGGACAATGGGAGCTCATTGGACAACTTAAATTTTGGTCTATTTATCACACAAATCTATTACGTAGCTTCAGAAGACTTTAAATATAGCATACAAGTTGTATGGACTACTTTTATTGTAGTATTATGGTGCTTGATATACAGGTGTTCACTATCTGCTTTCGATTTATGGGAAAGTGCAGCCTGGACATTCTGCAAAACATCTCCTTTTGTTTTCCACAGAATAAAGAAGTTCATATGGGTTTATAACAATATGTGGGTGAGTATATGATGAAAAAATTTCATTTTCGGGTAAACTATTCCTTTATGAAAACGTCACCTGGAGACTCTACCATAATTTCCATGCACTTTGTAGATTCCATATAGGCGATCAGCTGCTCTCTAAAAAAGAAGAATTGAAGCATGTTAGTAAATGTAAACACATTTTATATGTATTTGAATTAGTATTTTGTTGGACTGAGAGAATTTGTCACAGAGTTCGAGCAGCACAGTCGGTTGTTTAAACTCACCGCCCGAACTCTCAGCAGCTGGGATATAACAGACTGCAGCTCATCTCCATAGTGTTTAATTTCTGCAAAACGTCTGTGAAACACACTCGCATGCATGCACGCATACACACAAATACACACACACACACACACACACACACACACACACACACACATGGCTCAAGGTTAGTTTCACTTAAAACTGTTCAGTTAACAAACCGTACAGCCATGTCTTTATGCACTTCATTCACACTTCAAGACGACAGTCTTAATATGGTCTGCAAAAATGACTGACTTGTCTGGATTCTTCACTCTGAATGTGGCATTTAAAGCCTTTAATCTTGAATCAGCCTATGAAAAGGACACAAGCCAAATGTTGATGGGCAGATTTATGTTTGTGCTTTGTTTGTTCAGAAGGGGTAAAGTGGGATTAGAGTCACGCCTTATGAAAATCTTTTCAACCTACTGGGATCATACAGTATAAACACTGCAATACAGCAATACAATTCTGTATATTTCTGCCATATAGCAGTGTTTTTCTGATAACATAAAATTCTGTTGCTCTTACGGGTTTGATCCAGACAGGTCCAACATACTTCCTGTGCTTGTTTACATTAAGTACCCCGATCACAGATTTCTCACCGTAGTAGCAATTCGGCCACTTCACACACCGTTATTAACAATGCTTGCAAGGCATCACTGTGTTGATATTCCTCAAATATATGGTTAGGGTTTGTTCTAAACTCATAAATCTAACACCCTGCCTACACTGGACAAGAGTGGCGCATCGTGTCACATCAAAAGCAAATAGATCCCATTATAATCAATAAAGCTGTCTACACTGGAAGCATCCATTGCAGCGCAATACAAATAAGAACATTTGCTTTGTGTGCCGAGTGACCAATTTGGCCAAGTTGCTAGGTAGGGTAGAGTCACATGGGGTAACCTCCTTGTGGTTGTGATTAGTGGTTCTTGTTCTCAATGGAGCGCATGGCAAGTTGTGTGTGGATCGAGTGTAGCATGAGCCTTCACATGCAGCATCTCCGCAGTGTCATGCACAACAAACCACGTGATATTATGCGCAGATTGATGGTCTCAGAAGCGGAGGCAACTGGGACTTGTAATCCATCCCCCGGATTGAGGTGAGCAACCGCACCACCACAAGTGGGAACTCCTGCAATTAATTTTAGCCCAAACTACTTAAAGATAAAGTGTTTAACTTTTTCAGTGTTAAAATACGTTAATAAACTTTACCGGCATTATTACAGGCTTATAACATATGCGCAAGTGTTGTACTCATACCCGTTTACATTTCAAAGTCAAAACCAGAGAATAATAAGTCTCATGTAATTGAGGGATTCTTACATTGTCAGCTTTTTGAATAAGCTTGTTTTTGTTACTTATGAGTGTCCTGCTCAGTATCATGCTCCATGTCATCTGGGAGCTTAGCAGCTGCAGTGTTTCTGCATCACAAATCCACTGATTTGAGCGGTGATGTCGGCATAAATAAAATGACATGTTTGATGTCTGTAGCGCCTGGACATGAGACTGTTGTTTGGCAAATTGGACAAGCTGTACCAACTTGGCGCTTACCACAGATCTTCTCACCTTTGTACTGCAAGTGTGTTGTTCTATTGTCAGCAAGCAATTAACATAACTCCATAATGTGTTTATGTATCGTACAATACATATGGTATTGAATTGTGAGCGTCGTATCGTACGATACAATACAATATTTATTTACACCCCTAATACAGAGTTATGACTTCATTCTTACATTTATTTGCAAATTAATTCGTAATTGGTGTTGTCTTCCTTGCATAGCCTATATTTAGCATTTCATTTATACAGAACCAAAGCCAAAAAAACGATTAACTAAAACTTTAAAACTATTATTTTTCTGCCTTGGAAGCACTTCGCTGCCTTAATGTCTTTAGGAAATAGAATCTAGTGTTTATTTGAAATCTACACATCATTTATTTAGTCCGCTTCTTATCAACACAGCAAATTAAACTATAGTGAGAATTAAAAAATTAACAGATTCTGGTAGAGGGTTAAAGAACAAAAGAACCCAATAAACTTAAAGTTCTGTTTTACCTTCGCCTGAAATCCTGTCTCAAACACTGTTTCCTTCCAACCATTTTCCTGGTGGGAAGAGAAGGGATATCTGTCAATATCTGTCACTGACAGAGAGAATTATCAGCATGATATGCCAGTTAAAACAATGTTTTATTCTGTTCACAAAATAGCATCTGTAACATGTGGAAATCTAAAATGATTCTTCACAAAAGCAGAATTCAACATGATTGAAGGTCAGGACCAACATGAACATCCTGTTAACTATTCCAAATGCGGATCAGAGTATGTGAGCAATGTGGAGTTGAAGTGGAGTGGGAAGCAAAGTTGCACGATCGCTCTGATATACTTCAACACAAGTCTAACATGTTAACAGCCCATATTGCAACAGCATGTTAGCAAGAATTCACCATCTAGTAAATAAAGTGTTAATAGATGAAAAAAAGATGGAATTAGAGAAATACCAATGGATCAGTACAAAATTGTTAAGCGAAAATCAATGACAGAGTGTGAACGCAACACTCTATTGATTCATCATGGATTTTAAAAAGATAGGTTGGAAATTGAGAAAAACATCTATACGCAGGAAATACGTCAATCAATCCTTTATGATCTGTAGTTTAAATTTTGAAGAATCGTGATCATCATACTAATGCATCGCGCTGGCAACAGTATGGAAATCGCACAAACATTATTTCACTTTATCTTGTGCCCATACTGAACAAACTTTATAGTAGAGTGTTAACTGTAAATTGTGCTATGGAGTGTGAAATGGAAAACCCTCTGAGGGAAGGTTGAAAATCGCTGTTGCTCCACTCCAGTCACATACCCTGCATGCTACTGGTTTGATAAACATTTGTTAAAAGTAACAACTTCCTCTAGACAGCGTCAGTGAGAGCTCTCTACCTCTGTGAGAAACGAATAGAAAATCTTGTCTCTGGACAGGACTGGGTGCGATGCCACTCTGAGCAGAAAGTTCTCCAGTCCGACCCTACGCCTCTCAACGAAATTAGGATTCATGTTGTCTGCCGAAAGCTTGTGCCAAACAAATTCAGCCTGTTCCACCAATCAAACGTATGAAGTTACAATGTATGAATGCAAATCAAATATAAAGGTCAGGTGGCAGTAACCAAAGCATCCTGTTTGCATACCCATTTTTCAGGCAAAGGTGGAACCACCACAAATGGATAGGTGACTAATAAATAGTTTGTAAGCAGCTCAAAATCACTGTAATGCCTCCAAAGACAATCTGGGACAGGATTGGTTCCCTCCAAAGCAGCATCCACTGGCCTATGAGAAAAAATATGATAAATGAAAAGGCCACTAGTACTGTAGATATCAAATAACCTTTCAATGTAAAGTTAGGGTAAGTGTGTTAGAGTTTGCATAATTGTGGATATACCAATCTCTCTAAAATAATAAAAACACTTCAGTGGTAAAGGTGATATTGGTTAAAAGTTATGCAGAATTTTTAATTTGAAATAAAATGAATCTGAAATAAACCCCACAGAGATCGAATTTCCATAACTTTCTGATCATTTGGGATAACTGGATATGGATTTTTTTAAGATCATTTTTAAAGACTACATTCACAGAGCAATTTTTAGCCAAGTAAATATTTTTGAGCTGAGAATAACTGTAAATATCACTATAAAAACATAAGCTTTTGTTGATGAAAATTAAATCATAATAGACTCATAACTTACTCTCTTATTCTATGTCCCTGGTCTTATTGTGAATGATTATTCACTGAATGCCCAAACCCAAATAAAAAAAAAATGTCTGAGTGTGATACCATCAGTAATCATGGAACGTTTCTCGTCATCAGATTCAAGGACCGGAACTAACTGTTGTATTTTAGACAATATTAACCGATAGCCAAAGTGGTTGTTGTAGCCAGCTTGCACTTATGTCTGCTTCAAAGCTTATATTGAATGCAACCTTTCCACAATTCAATCAAATCCTGATGTATAAGTCCTCCTTGTACACTCCGAACATGTCAGAAATCAGAAGTGAAATAGGTTCCAAACTGGGTTTAACATTGACTTTAATTTCCATGACTTTTCCATGCCTCGGAAATCACAAGTTTTAAATCCCCTAATATTTTCAGGTTGTGGGAACCCTGAATAATACATTTCCCAAAAAGGGGAAAAAGCAAGAAAATGCAAACATTTAAGAGATACGGGAAAGAATATGTATGACACGAGAGTGGAAAAGGAGAGGGTCGGGACTTTGAAATAAGTGCTTAACATCCAGAGGGCTCCAGGGAAGAAATGAGAGCATATAACGTGCTTCACGCAAATAATACACAATGAAATCAAAGCAAAAGAAAGTGCAGATTGGTTGAGAGGCATTCCCCACTCTCACTGTATGACTTTCCCTAAGATTAGTGGCACCAAACTGCTCTCTATGGCCTGATCTACATAAATACTGTGTGTGTGTGTGCAGTAGGCCTTCCACATGGAGCTTACAAAAACATGTGTTTCCCTTTTATGGGAATGAGCAACAATACAGCACTGTGTAGTTATCTCCAAGCATAATGATGTGATCTAGGCAAGAATTTTTAGCTGTGATTGCTAAGTCAAGTATCACTATGTTGCTATAACCATAAAGACTTTCTTTCTTCCATTAAACACGAAGGGAGCTGTTAGGCAGAATGTTAGCCTCGGTCACCATTCACTTTCATTGCATGTTAAAAAGATGCAACAGACAATGCAATAAAAGTGAACGGTGAAAAAGGCAAGCACCACTCACCCTTTGCTTGCTCTGCATGTGCTTTTCCGGTTGCAGGACGATACCAAAAAACACGTTTGTTAAAAAAATAAATATAATTTAAAAAAGCATTGGTTCCACAAAATAAGTATGAGTTTGACCACTAAGTATTGTTTTGAATTCATGTGATAATTATTGCTCTCTGGCCAGCATGTGTGTTTGGCTCTGCTGGAAACACAGACAAAGCACATCTGCCTGAACTGTTGACTCATCACTCTCTCCAAAATGACACGTCCCGCTTTTCAAAGCAAAACTTGGAGAGGTAAAAGTGGTACTTCTGTAGCATGTCACTTCCTGTCCAGTGGAATATTATTCTCTTTAGTTTTTAGCATATTTATCACTGTAAAGAATGTGTTAACTGGCACACCTAGTCCAGGAAGAAGTCTTGTGTAAACATTCAGGATGAAGTGGATGGATTTCAGGAGGAGGAAATCTGATCGTCTTTCCAGCTCCACTTTAACTTACACATTTTCTGAACTGGTCTAGTGTGCTGTGACTTTGATGTTTTACTTTTCTCTGTGCCATACAAAGTGACCAGAATTCATTTAGAAAATCAATGTGTAAACCTGCCTTATCTCATTCATATTCACAAGGAAAATGTATATTTAAGAGATCTGTAATGGGTTATTGGCCAATTATATAATCCCATATAGGTCTGAAACGATTAGTCGACGTATCGACAATGTCAACAATAAAAGATTGTCTACAAAAATGTTAACTGTCGAATAGTCGTTTGATCTCATTTAACGTAACATGAGATCATATGAAACTCTAATGATGGCGCACGAGTGGAGCACCGCAGCTCGCACCTGACTGAGGAGAGGAAGAAAACACATGTCCATATGCACTCTAAACTTTCCAAAAAGCTTCAGGTGATGTAGAATGCAACGTATGAGGGAATTATAATGCAAAAATACAAAATAAGTAAATACAGAAGCACTGTCATCGGGAAATAAAGCAGAGCCGGATCTGGCATTCCACTTAAGCAAAACCTGCATGTCAGATCGTCTAAAAAGCAAACAACCTACCATTATATCTTTAATGCATCCTTTATTAAAGTTAAAATAATAGGGAAGTGGGTCATAAACAAACTCCGAAAATGGCATTTCTCTGTGTGGCCTCTGAGTCACGTGAAGGGGAGAGATTGAATCTGCACCTAGCTGAGACACACTATGGCGTGGGGATGCTCGTCCCTCGTGTGCATTTTCCTGCAGCTAGATTATAACATGATGGCTTGATATGTACTGAATCATAATATACTGTAGCCTATGCGTCACAGTGTGTATCTTGTTGTGAAGAAAATCGGCGCAGCTCTATTAAGAAAAGAGATTTTGTTTTTATGAGTTAAAGATAGATCGAAGTGAACATAAAGATGAGAGAGAGTGTAGTCTTAACCCATTACACACTGCAACAAAATATGTTTTTGATCAGACTTTTTTTGGCTTATTTTCCCAAAATAATATCTAAAACTCCTTTAAAACAATGTACATTTACATTCAGAGAAGAAACAATTGTTATTGGAGAATGCTGAATAAAATATTTAATATTTTAAAATATTCTAAAAAATAGCCTACTTAAAACAAGATGCATTTACATGAGAAGCAACATATAAGATATTTAGACTTGCTTTTAGAGAATACATCTCGTATAAGAGTATATTTCTTTCTTTACTGCAATGGCAGAAATATGAAAAAGTGAAAAAAATACACTTAAATACAAAATACATTCTCTGAAAGCAAGTCTAAATATCTAATATGTTGTATCTTGTTTTAAGGATTTTTGACATTTTTAATGGAAAACAAGACAAAAACTCATGATTAAAATAGGATTTTTTTGCAGTGAATTTTTTTACTGAATTAAAAAACATTTTCCCTTGTAATTCAGTGAATACAATTTAGAGATATTTTTAAAATATGATTTTGTTCTCGTTATTGTTAGTAAGCACATTTAATATAACATTTCAAGTTAAGGCACAAGCTGAATAGTTGGTTAAGAGCTAATCGTTGCAATAATCGACCAAATAGTCGAATAATCGTTCTAATAATCGTTAGATTAGTCGATTATCAAAATAAACGCTAGTTGCAGCCCTAATCCCATAATGGCCAAAAATTGGCAGATTAATCGACCAAGCTGATCGCTAGTCACAAGCTATGAAATACTATTTTCATCAGCTTGATGTTGCATGTAAACTGACTTCCACAAAAAAAACACATGGTTTCAGTTCAGCTCATCAGTCAAAACAGCACATACACAAATCTCATTCAAAAGCCAAAAGCCCTGGCCTTAATGATATAGTCAAGAGGAGAAGATCATATACAATAGCTATAAAAGTGACATGGTGAGGTTTGGTGTTAGTGAATACAAAGGGCAGTTTCAATATCTTGTGTCTAGTTAGTATGCTCTGAACTACAATTTAAATGTAATAAATGAATGGTAACTCCATATGCAGTCTCATTATGTCAACAATTATGAGATGCAGCACTGAGAAATCAAGCATAGCATCTTACCTCGTCTCTATAAGATACACTGTGTAAGTCTCCTGCATGTTGACAGCATTCTTCCCTGTTCTTTTTTCTGCTTCAGGCACACTGATCTCCATCCTTTTCAGAAGACTTGTCCCTTTTTCGATCATCTGAAAGTTTAAGTACAACTAGAAAATCACAATGATCACTATGCTTGTTAAAGATTCAACAAGAGATAAGGACTTCTATAATTAATGGATGTAACTAGTTCATAGATATTATCAACGGAGTTAGAACTGTGTTCCCTATCACCGCTATATCCTCGCTTCCTGAACCCGCCATGGTTTTCCCGTAACGCGCTTGCGCTATGAGAACTTTCACTGTTTTCACGCGAGCCTGCGTGTGCGCGTGCACGCGGGCATTCAATCATTGGATGAGGGAATGAGGATTCATGAGATGGAAAGTTTATTATAGGCTGATAAACTGTTAATCAAACAATTACTGCATGTTCTTTTCAAACACATTTTCGCTTTAACTATTTACGATCATCTTTAATATTAGGCTAAATAAAAAAAAAGGACATCAGATATCAAATCTACTTGCATTCGCACTATCAAAAACGAAACAAACGTAACTATAATTAAATAGACGTTTACTCAATAACAACTACAACATGTATTATTATTAGGCACTATTATTATTAACCTATTATTATTATTATTGTCGTCATCATCATTAGCCTATTTTGTTGTTTTTGTTGTTGTTCTTGAGATATAACAGTTAGTTGAGCATAAAACAACATAAAACAATAATACAAACGCCTTTTGGAATTAAATAACTATGATTAATTTAGCAATTAAATTAAAAATGGATAGATCATTCGGCTGCTAAAACAAGATTTACGAAAGTATAATGAAATAAACATTTTATTAAACTTATAAAATCATAAACTTATTATTATAAATAATTTATAATATGATATGATATTTATGATATATCATGATATTTAATAATAATAGTATCTCGCATACATTATTAATTAGTGATAATAATAGTGCAGGCCTATGTATATTTATAATATTTATTATTATATATATAGGCTATATATAGTTTTCACAATGAGGTTTAATAATACAAGAACAGTCAAAAAAAATTTAAAAAAAGAAAAAAAAAGTTGCCGATAAGATTTGTGCTTTTCACTCATTTGTGCGCTATTGTAATTTGATTAGGCTATTATTTTACTATGCGCATTTCTTCCTTCATCTACATTCCTAAATTCTATGCAATCAACACAATGCAGCACACTTCAAACTGGACTAAAGCTAATTGTGCGTTGATAAATGCAAGTTCCTGGGCGGACCCGCTCTCACTCACATCTGGATTAAAAACATCTGGATCCGCCTACACGGAACTCTCACACACACACACACACACACACACACACACACACACACACAGTCCCAAACTCTCCTGCAGATTAGTTTATCTGTGTCTTTGACACGAACAGACATAGAAAATAAAGGGAACAGTCAACCGTTTGGGATCTTTGGATTATGGGTCGAAGAGGCTGGAGTTTGTGGACTCAAACATCTGTTCTTCTGTGTTTCTGTCGTGAGTAGATCTTCAATTTCCTCTGCTTTCATTGTCTGGAGTCCACCACGCATCAAAGCTTTGTCTTTGAGTTTGTGTTTAGGGCGAAACTTCTTTTGGCATCAATAAGACTACAAATAATTTCTACAATAGTTTATAAAAGAAAGTTATTATACTTGCACATTATAGAGACAGCTGAAAAGGATTTTACTCCATTCTGCCTGTAGCCAGACGTTTGTTAAAACAGATTGGTTAAACAGTTTATTTACTCAGTAAAAAAGATGTTGATGCAAATATGTCTCTTTTGACTGTTTGTAACAAACTTTGTGAAAAAATGAAAACTATTATTTTGTTTGGTAAGCCCTGGCACTACAAATTCAGTAAATTATGATGTGTTAGATTAAAACGAATTTTGGTTAATATACCTTTGTGGTTAATTATTCAACTTTGTTGTTGTTGTTTGAATTGTGTGAATCGAAGGTTCTGAAAAAAGGTTCCATAGTTCCTGTTGATGTTGATCCCTCTGGTAATCCCAGTAAAATTGATGCAAATGCATAAAACTGGTGTCCATTTCTTATAAAGGTTTGATAGATACTGTAAATTAGTAGCCTGATAAATCATTTTTATGTGGGGAAAAATAATGTCATAGTCTATTATTCTGACATATATTTAGTCCTATTGAGGTATTATGAATCCTATTGAAATTAAAATATCAAATAAAATAATTTTTTTTAAAAACACACACATAGCCCTCATCTCCAGAGGTAACCCAAGAACAACTGTCTATATATCTCAAATTGATAACAGATCATATACATGATATGGAGTGTTAATTCTATTATTGTACTATTAAAAATATTATTACTAAGTTATAAATATTTAGTGTCTCTGCAGTTGTCCCATTGTAAACAAATATGTTTCGTCAAATAACCTCAAAAGTGTATTTTTGATCTGAATTAACTGTTTATGTTGAAATATACAGAATTAATTAATATGGTGCAGTCAATCTATTGATTGACTAATTAAAGTTAATTTAAAAAGCCAGGTCAGGTACAGTAGTAATAGCACCTTAGAACAGCTGCACATATAGTATGATACATTTTAGTGTACACTCTTAAATGCACATTCTGCTATTGAAAGATTTTAATTATAGATTCTTACTTTCATTGTTCACCAACAGCTGTTTAGATAAATAATATCTATCTACAGTTCATGTCCATTTTATTTATTTATTTAAATATGTTTAGTAAAGATAACAATGCAGTAAAATCAGTATAGCTATTTGACACCAAGGAAAAGTTTTGTATTCTCAGAACAGTAATTCATTTTAAGTTATAAGTGCAAAGATTGAGATCAGCTGTGTTGTGAAACCGTGCACCAAAAATACCATTAATTAATGACAGGATCCTTGAGATGAAAATTAAAGATGTCACGCATTGTGACCACATTAAAACGACACAACAGTATGTAATGGAAAGTTCCAAAAAGGAAACCAAATCTTGAGAATCCAAATTAGCTTTTCCCAGCAGAAGCCCCTAAAATGGTTTGGGTGTGTATCAAGTAGCTCCTCTTTCAACAACAATTATGAAATATTACCATGTGGGTGGAGAGAAGAAAACCATCAGCTCTCAGTTGCACTTATCATTTCCAATCTGTTGTCTGAAAAATAACTCTGTTTAAAGGGATAGTCCACCCAATAATGAAAATCCTGTCATCATATACTCAACCTCATGTTGTTCCAAACCCATTTGATTTTCTTCTGTGGTACACAAAAGGGTATGATGGGACTGACATTAGCCCTCAATCACAATTCATTTGCATTGCATCTTCTTGCCATCAGAGCCAGTGAACCCATTAGGCGATATAGGCGACAGGGCAGTATTGCTTCGGGGTGCCGATCTACCGAGCCATTTTTTAGCTTGTGCCCAATCTGTGTCAAACAAAATGCACCCTGTGCGTTCGGTGTTGTGGCACCCCCATGGAACAAATAGAACTTGCTGTTCTGCTGCAGTCTATTATGCACCGCTGTCTAATTGTCATTAAGTTGTCACAGGAATATCATAATGGTTTAAAAAATGTAATTTGACCGTGCTCTTTAGTCTAACACCGCTCGTCAATGTCATATGAGATGGCCAATCAAATCGATGAAGGCGGGCTCAAGTTTAAAACATTATATCGTACATTCGTTATCACCCAGGTCAGAGCTAGAACAGGGTGAGACCTGTGACTTGTGGCTTCCATTGAGTTTTTAGGTTTTGGCAAGGACAGTGTCAAATATTCTCAATGCAAATATTATTAGGTAATAATTTAAAATACATTTTTTATTATTTTCTAAATAATTTCTTTCTCTTTAATTATTTCAGAATTTTGTACAGTATCTCCTAAGAGTCTACTTTTAAAAGAGACCATTTTAGAGTCTGTCTTGTCAGGTTTGTGCTCAATAAATGAGCCACCAGTTAAAGGAATTCACCTAAAAATGGAAAATGTACTTTTACTCACTCATTTATTCACCCTTATGTCGTTTAAAGCACATATGCTGGGTTTTTTTCTTGGAATATAAAAACAGATATTTTAAGCAGCTCTAATCTATAGAATAACAGTTTATAGTGAGCAGGAGTGATCGAGCTTCAAAAAGGACAAATACAATAAAGCACTATTAAAGTTTCAGTATAAAGACATCATAACAGTCGTCCAAATGACAAGTGCACTATATTCCAAGCTTTCTGGGGCCAAACAACAGCTTTGTGTTATATGGACTACTTTTATGGTATTTTAAATTGATTTGTTTTCCTCTTTGGACCTTGACAGCAGTGGTCAATATGAACTGTTTTTGTGTGGAAAAGAGCAGCATTAGGATTCTTGAAGATAAGATTGTGTTAAGATTCTACTGGGAGGAAAAAACAATGAGGTATAACTTGAGGACAGCAAATAATTTTGTGTATTTTCTTTTGCTAGCCAGCTGACACCGTCATGTCATTTTTCAGAAACATTAATGATGAAAAGAAATTCAAATTATATCACTTCATCTTTTCTTTGAGATGGCACAAAAAAGAAAAGATGACTGAAACAGGCATATTGCTAGCAATGCAGACAGTGTTTATCTTGTTCTGTGTGAACTTTAAAAATACATGTATCTTTTAAAAACAAGAATTATACAAATTATATCGCATTTAAAGCCTTTATTCAGAGAATTATTGCATTCAGTGCCTTTACTATATAAAGGACCAAAGAGGACCATTATATTTGTCACCTCAACACCTGTGCCCATACAAAAAGTCTAGAAATAGTGCTAAAACTGTGGATTTATATATAAATGTTCAGTAAGATCAAAAAATTTATGAATATAATCACAAATATATATAGTCATAAATATAATGAGACAAAAGTTGAATGCAAATTTATGCACTCAACTATACTGTATATATAATAAACACCCAATTAAGTCTTTTCTTTGGCTTTCTATCTTGTTTTTGAACAACAATCTAAATTGAGCAATTCTGTGATGTGGCAACTAAAACAGTCATTTGGCTCCTAAATATTCCTTAGTCATTTTTTAGGTCTGGAGCCGTCACTGTACCTTGATACTGACACAGCAGGCTTTTGAGAAAGGTAACTTTGATAAACTTCATCTTGTGCTGTGTAACGTGAATGAAAATGTCAATATATTTTCAGTCAGTTGTTTTATTTATGCTACACAATATATGTACACTATTAAAGAAAATGTTCAAATGATGCTCCTAATATCACCAGAAATTAATGCTTCGGGCTGTTTTTGAAAAAAAATTAATATATATATATATATATATATATATATATATATATATATATATATATATATATATATATATGTATATTAAAAAATAAATCACCTGAGGGTACATGTCCCCAGAACCCACTACAACATCAAGGTACAATAGTTTGTGTAATTGATGGGCCCCAGTCTCCCCAGTAATGATGAAAGCCTTCAAATGTCCCTGCTGTGAAACATACTGTACAATATGCATAGATCATTAGAGCTGTGCATCTTGGCTTTTTTATTTATTTATTTGTATTATTATAAAAATAATAATAATAATATCTTACTTTGACTACTTGGTTTGGTTGCACTTTACATTAAGTTAATTTCTATATGTGATACCCATTTATGATGCCTGCTTAAGAAGCCATAACACGCACTTGCATATTTCCAAAAATGTTGTAATGAATTAAGCAGATGGTATAATACTGACAGGGCCTAACTCAACCCCAGCAACTATGTCAGCAGACACAGACACTCCTTTTCTTCTTTTTTGCCATAAGAAGATTCTTAGAAATATTCTTGGTTGGATTGGGTTTGCATGGTACTTGTTGAGGAGATGTTAAGAGACAACAGAACATCACATTGGCAGAGAATATGAGTTCAGCCTTCTTGATTTTAACATCCTTTTCTTGATAGGGATAGTTCACCCAAAAATGAAAATTCTCTCATTATTTTTTAGCCCTCATGATATCACAGTTGTGCATGACTTTCTTAAAAAATATCTCAGAAGGTCCTTAAAATGCAAGTGAATGGAGATTTCTCTTTTGAATCTCCAAAAATCACAGACAGTCAGCAAAAACGTCAGCATTATAACTCCAGCGGTTAAATTATTGCCTTCCAAAATGAAACGGTCACTTTTGGTGCAACAAAAAATTCATATTTAAGTACTTTTTAACTATAATCCAATGTGTGATGTATTCGCGTTGCCATGACACCGAAAAATATCATGTTCTCCTCTCCAGGACGAACACACAAACGCACCATTGTGAGTAAAGAAACAAATCAAAACAGATCTAAACCAAAACCAACCTGGCTACTGTACAGCGTTCCTCCTTCTTACTTGTAAACAGCGCTGCTCTTCAGGCTGTTCTCGCGTGTTTCAAATGCCAATGCGATTACGTCACGTGCGTACCACTTCTGACTGGAAGCATTATTTAGAGTAAAAAAAAAACAACTCAAATTTAGATTATTTTTTTCACACCAAATGCGATCTTGTCGCTTTAGAAGACATTAATTTAAGAGCTGGTGTCGTATGGATGACGTTTATGCTGACTGTCTGTGATGTTTGAAGCTTCAAAAGAGAAATCTCCATTCACTTGCATTTTAAAGACCTACTGAGTAATACATTTTTCTATTTTTCTTCCAATATGTTCTGGTGATTAAATAAAGTCATACACACCTGGGATATCATGAGGGTGTGTAAATAATGAGATAATTTTTTTTTTATCCCTTTAAAGGAATAGTTTACCCAAATAGTCTTTAATCAATGGAACACAAAAGGTGATGTTAGGAAGTTAGTCTCAGTCACCTTTCACTTTGATTTAATCTTTTTTCTTTACATACAATGAAAGTGAATGGAAACATCTCCAAACAACAAAGTAAAAGGGGTTTGGAACAACATATGTTTGAGTAAATGATGATAAAAGTTTCCTTTTTGGGTTAAACTATCCCTTTAAACAGTTCTCTTGAGCTTAGCTTTTACTCTGGAGAGTTTGTGAAAAGTGGTCAACACTCAAAATCAAAACAGCAAGAAGACATCTGTTTATCGTGGATGCGATACAAAAGTTATGCCAAAGCTGCCTTCATTGTACTGTTATTCTTTTAATATCAGGAAATGCTTTCGGGGATCAAGCTGTGTTTAAAAGGAATTGAAAAACTTGGAAATGTGCCACCCAGTGGGATAGTTTGATTACTGCATACTGGGCCCCCCAAAAACTTTTTTATACAAATAATTTTTTCAGTATAATAACTTGAGTGAAAAGTTTAATTAAAAAATAGTCATGAATTTTAGAATTTCTTAGTATTTTGCATGTCCCACATTTGCATTAATGACAGCATGCACTCAAGCTAATATTAACTCAAATATATTTAAGTGTGTGAAATCCTGATGATCCATTTTATCTCAGAATCCAACGAGCATCTTGTGTGTTTCAATGGAAACAAGGAAATCTGCTCTTTTGTGTAAAGGAATTCATATGGTCAATCTCCCAAATTTGCTAACATTTGATTACTGGCCTAAAAATAGTGCAGAATTCTAAATATTGTTGGTCACTTAAATATTGAATATTGTAGATAAATGGCATGATGGTACAAGAAATCATATAAAAATCAACATTATTGGCATACGATTTTCATTATCATGTGTAGCGTTCATGAATTACAAAAGGGAATGAAAAGGGAAACTTGCTTGAGCGCAAAACAAATAAATGCATGCCAACATCTCCTGGCCTCTATACACACACAGTCATTGGATTTCCCATAAGCACCAAGCTTGTGCTTCAATCTTGGCCAGTGAGCACTTCTGGCTTCAATTTATTTCTGGAGCAGTGGCTGCTGAGTTTAATTACTTTAAAGTTTGTAGAGTGGGGGCTTTTGAGCTCAGCCTTTAAGATTTTCATGTCCCTCGCTTCTTTGTGCAAGAACTTCTGATCTCTCTGTTGTATGTTTTGATGCTGGGCATCAGTGGACATCTGGAGGTCTGTGTTAAATATATCTGCTTCTTTCTTTTATTCTGTTTGCTGTAAGGTTGCTGCACTCTTTCAATAAAATGGCTTCCACCCTTCATCTGCTTTTAATAAACAATTAATATTGTTGTGATGTGGTGATATCAGGACATGGGAGACAGTGTGCGTGGGAAGGAATTCAGGCTTATCCCTCTTAACCACAGGAACTCCTGACACTCTCATGAATACACATTCCTTCAGTGATATGTGCACCAATCCAAATACAACCCACCACAAACACACATACACATCAGGCAATATATTGCATTCATCCAAATATACAGTAATGAGAGTTTTATAAACTCCAGATGTGTCATATTGCGCAAAGAGTTGGTCTTAGATACCCACTCTTGATTGCAGCTGTCATTAGAGCTTTCACTGTAACTTTGTCATTGCAATCATATTTTTTTAATCATTAGACCATTTTGACTGCATTTACTGTATGCCTCAAAGTTATTTGTTAATTTAGGCAACTAGATTGAGTTTGTAGTTTCTGTTTTCCTTTGAGAGTCCCAACAAGCCCATTGTCCAAAATGTACAGTGTCATTTCATTTTTGTTGCCTGATTTTTATTTGTCAACCTTCAAATATCTTACTTATTCCCTTAAAGGGATAGATCACCCAAAATGAAAATGTTGTCATAATTTACTCAGCCTCGTGTTGTTCCAAACCCATATGACTTTGTTTCATCTGTGGAACTCGAAATATGTTTGGCAAAATGACAGCCTCAATCACAATTCACCTTTATTGAATAGAAAAAAAGATGAAAGTAAATGGTGACTTAGACTACACAACTTGGCATGGCATTTGAAGCAGTGACAGCAGTGTCCTACAGTGTGACATGGTATACTTCATCTTCAAACAGCAATTTTTTATAATTATAATATATGCGGCTTATTGTCACAGTCTGGTCTGACTGTGTCTCTCCTGACTGTCTGTTTGTCTCATCTGAATGTGTTTCCTGTGTTTACCTTAACTCTTATGCCCTCTTATGTTTTGCAGGTGAGATCCAGTTACCTTGGCAACGCTTGTTATTCCTATCAGACAATCATCCAACAGCACCTGTTTCCCCAATTACCTCTCCCTAAATCAGCTCCCTTCTTCTCTAGTCCTGTGCTGAATTGTTTTGTGTGTTTGTTAGTGTGTCTGTGTGTTCCCTGAGTCTGTCAGTTTGCTATTGAAGCTTCAGTCAGTTCTAGTACTTTACTAGTTCTGTTTTCAATTTGCCTTTTCTCCATCGAGAGAGTTGTTGTTTGTATTTTGTCATTGGCTAAATAAAGCTCACACTTTGCCTCATCTCTGCAACTGGGTCCTTCTGCTTTTAGACTACCATAACAGGACGATTCAGCCAAGCTCCCAGCCAGATGAAATGGTCTCTCATGGTGCCACCTTTGGTAAAATTTTGCAGGCATTTATGCTGAGGAGTTGGTCCGGGAGCCCCACAGATGGTGCGATGACAAGACCTGTCTTAAACATATTTTTCTGTTAGGTCTGGACAACACATATAGTGTCGAGGAGCTGGGGGAGATTTGAGATTTTTTTTGGCCCCTTTGTGATCTCGTGGAACATGCCTGCCGACTTGCCGATGTTGAGCTTATGCTTCAGGCACGGTATGCGAGATCCAAGGACTCCTCTCAACCAGTGCCTACCCCGGGCTTTTCTCAGGCTTCATGCCGTTGTAGGAGGCGGAGGAGGCCGCTGCCACAGCAGAGCTTCTTAGTCCTCAGGGCCCCTAGTCCTCAGTTGCTGCCAGTGCTCATGGCCACAGAGGCCGTTCCCCTGCCGCTGCCAGCACTCAAGGCCACGGAGCCCATTCCCCCGCTGCTGCTAGCATCCATGACCATGGAGCCCGTTCCCTCACTTCTGCCAGCATCGACGACCACGGAGCTCGTTCCCATGCTGCTGCCAGCATCCAAGGCCACAAAGGCCATTTTCCTGCCCATGTCAGTGTTCACGGCCACAGAGGCCCTTCACTCGCCGTTTTCAGCGTCCACTGCCACGGAGGCTGCTCCCCAGTTATTGCCAGCACTCACGGCCACGGAGGCCATTCCCCAGGCACTGCCAGCGCTCCCGACCATTGTGGCTGTCGATGAACCTGTCCTGTTCCCTGTGGTCATAGTGTCTGTCCAGTTCCCTGATGCTGTCCACAAGCTGGTCCAGTTCCCTGTGGCCGTTGACAAGTCTGTCCAGTTCCCTGTGGTCATCAAGTCGGTCCAGTTCTTTGAGGCTATCGACAAGCCTGTCCAGTTTACCGTAGCTGTCGACAGTCCTATCCAGTCCTCTGTTTCCGGCACTAAGTCTCATCACTGCCACTGCCCAGTGGCTGCCCAAGTCCAGTCAGACCCCTGTCCAGCTGCCACCCATGTCCGGCCTAACCCCATTCCAGCAGCCACTCCTTTCCTGAAACCACCTCCCAGGTGACCGGACCGGACCCCACCTCTTTCCTGAGGCCTCCTCCCAGGCTGCCAGACCCCACCTCTTTCCTGAAGCTTCCTCCCTGGTTGCCTTTCCTTCACTTTCTTTTGTTTTTTTCTGTTCTATGTTAGTGCCTGTTCTGTTTGTCTTGTCTGGTGTTTTATGTCTCCCTTCTGGTATGCCCTTTGAGGTTGTAGGGTCAGGATCCTCACACTTGGTCAGTCATGTTTATTGTGATGACAGGATCCTGACACTCTTGTTCTGTGTCGGTGCTGAGTGTATGACTTGGTGTTATTCACCTGGCTATGTGCTCTTTCTGTTTTTGTTTTGTCTCTATATGGGCGCACGGCTTCGGTCGTAATTTCCATGCCATGCACTTTTCGGTTGGTTTTGTGTTTCATGTTTGGGGCATGGTGTCTGAATCCTGACTCTTCTGTCTAGTTCGGTTTTGGTTCTGGTGTCTGGACTCTCATGATCCACGTCTTGTCTTTCTTCCCTCCCCCTCCCTGTTCGATTCCTTTTCTGTTGGTCTTTCTCTTGTGGATGCCAGGAGGTGTCCGTCAGGGGAGGGGTACTGTCACAGTCTGGCCTGACTGTGTCTCCCCTGACTATCTGTTCATATGAATGTGTTTCTTGTGTTTACCTTGCCTCTTACATCCTTTTGTGTCTTGTAGGTGCCACGTTGAGTTTGCCAGCTCCAGCTGCTTTGGCAACGATCATTATTCTTATCAGACGATCATCTGCAGCACCTGCTTCCCCAATTACTTCTCTCTATATCAGCTCCCTTCATCTCTATACCTGCGCTGAATCATTTTGTGTGTTTGTTAGTGTGTGTTGGTGTGTTCCCTGAGTCTCTCAGTTTGCTATTGATGCTTCAGTCAGTTCTAGTACTTCACTAGCTCTGTGTTCAATTTGCCTTTGCTCCATCAAGAGAGTTTTTGTTTGAATATTATCTTTGACTAAATAAAGCTCACAATTTGCCTCATCTCTGCAACTGGGTCCTTCTTCTCTTAGACGTGATAATTATATGACCACATATTCATTGAGAATATTACTTGGGTTTCATATGATTTAGAATATTTTCACTTTAAAGAATTTTTTTTTTTAACACTGCAGAACTATTTAAGTAAAAAAAAAGAAAAAAAAAACATAAGTGACTAACAATTAAAAAATTATAAGTTGCTAGAAAACAACTAAAATCCACACTTTCCCTTTAAACAATATTTACCTGAAATCTTATTAATTGTCAACAAATCACAAAATACTTTCAGAGCTATAGGAAACTAAATACTACTAGTATTATTATACTGTTTAAAAATGTTCCTTTTATTGTCTGGTCTTATTGCAGTGTTGCAGGCGCAGACTTTTACCCTCATGAAAACCAACCTCTGTAAGTGGTGTGACCACTCGAGTCCTGTATGTGAAGACAACGTCTGCATGAGCAACTGCAGTCTGACCTCTTACTGTACTCTGGCTGAAGAAGTGTGTGTAGCAATATGGTAAGTCCAAGGCATGGCTAAATTCTAAGTATGCATAAGCTATGTGTACACAAATTGATGTTGATTGTATGAGCAATATTCTATGGCAGACTTGAATGGCTTTAAAGTAAAAGTTCACCCAAAAATTAAAATTCTGTCATTTACTCACCCTGGTGCCTTTTAAAATACATATGATTTTCTTTCTTACGTGGAACACAAAGGGAGTTATTTATTGCAGAATCTCGTACATAATGTTGTACATAATACTTATGTACATGTGATTTTTTTTATATATATATTTGCAAAGATTTCAAACAAACTTCTTTCACGTTGTCATTATGGGGTATTGTTTGTAGAATTTTGAGGAAAATAATTAATTTAATCCCTTTTGGAATAAGGCTGTAACATAACAAAATGTAGAAAAAGTGAAGCGCTGTGAATACTTTCCGGATGCACTGTATCTAAAATGCACAGTTGTTGTATCGCCTCTAGTGTTAATTTTACCATAAAACTGCAGCGAAACAAAACGTGGCGCATAAAACTCAAGTTTACAAAAATGTAGTTACAGTAACGTTCATTCTATGAGACTATGTTGGCTTTTTGTCCTTTTCAGAGCTTAAAAGCACCTGGTCACCTTCCACTTTAATTGAATGGAGAGAGCAGCTCAGACATTCTGCTCAACATTTTATGTTGTGTTCCACAAAAGACAGAAATTAATATGGGTTTTGCAATGATATGTGTAAATAATTACTATATGTTCTTTTTGATTGAACTCTTTAAATCTCAGGTAAACCTCAGAAATCCAGTAGGGCGCATACTGTAGGAGTGTGTTTAAAGAAGTTTGAATAAGAAATTAGCTGCCTTACAACCCTCAGGACTTGTGGCTCTTGAAAGTCACTTTTCAAGGTATTTCCCTTTAAGCTAGTTCCACCCTGCTCAGTCTATGCAGAACTTCTTTGGGAAGCCAATCAGGATGACCTTTAGGTGACTACAGTAGAGGCAAGCTTTTTTTTTAAATGGACGCTATTCTCTTAGGGGTCAAATAAAGACTCTCCTTCCACGCTAATGCAGGATAAATAACAAACACATTTATAACCCTCAGCAAAGTTTACACTCTGGCATGAAGTTCAAAGTGCACCCCTGAGCAGGGATTCCCTGGTTACATTTTATTCACGATTTAATCAGAGGAACATAAGAAAACATTTTCCTTGTTCACATGTTTGTCTTTCTGGTCTTTCCAAAGGAATCAGTCTGTTGTTTTAACAACTGAAGTGGATTTCTCTGTGTTTTTGACTATAGTGTAGTACAGCTTAAATTGTTGGGAAAAGGGATTGAAAATTAATTGTTGAGGAAAGTGTAAAAAAAAAAAAGAAGAAAAAAAGTCAACATGATGCATTGAGATTTTTGTGTTTTCTCAACAACTGTCTTAAAGGAATAGTTCACCCCAAGAAAAAGAAAAATTGGTCATCATTTACTCTCATGTTGTTCCAAACCTTTTTGACCTTTTTATTTTTTTTAAAAAAAAAGAAAGAAAGAAATGGAGAGTTTAGGCAGAATGCTAACAATGCTGTAGAAATTTTAGCTCTTAATGTCACCACACAACAAATAATAATTAAAAAGTAAACAGTACAACACTGACCACAAAATGTATTAACGTTGTAATGCAAACTGTGCACGCAAATTAGCAACATACATAAACATTCAGTATAAGTGACCGTTCATACTAATTAACTTTTTCATGAATGTGCATTTTTAATTGTTAAAACATTAAAGTCTCGCTGTTTTTTGAGCAAATGTGTATTTTGGAAAAAAAATTGATTGTGTTTTTTGGTGATTTTTCTCACAGGAAGAAGGACAATGTGAGTGTGAACGTGCAGACGCTGTGTTATAACCCACAGAATATGTTGGAGAACATATTGCTGGCCAACTACTCCTCTAAAGAGTGTTTGATGACACCTCAACCCTCTGAGGATGGTCTGCTCTTCATCTGCGGCTGTATTGGAGATCATGAGTGCAATGACAAACTCATCTTTGACAAAGGAGCCAATGGTATGTTTTCCAAAATTAATCAAATTAAAATATTTCCATACTGCTGAAACAGTAAATACACCTGGGTACATTTTGTGTGGGATTTTTTTCACAAATATTTTATTTTGCAATACAAAACCATCGCTCTGTTACAAAATCTTGGGTACTGCCTATGCATTTTCAAAGGTGCACTCAGTGATTTTTTCATCATTAAAAAAAATTATTGTAGTTTGAAAACAGGACCACTCAAATGAGATGAAGACTCCATTTATATCAGTAACCTTATAAAAGCTGGTTCATTCTACTTGGAGAGGGTCCCCTCATGGGGGCTGCCATGTTAGAATCACATGACCAGCCAAATCCTACTCCCTTAATCTCAGTAACTGCCTTGGTATTTGACACTTTCACTCATGGATTAAATTAATCATGGCATGATTAGTAAAGTTCTACAACAGAAAACCTTTGCATTTGAATAATGCTGCATCCAGGTCACTAAGTGTCAGTGTAAGACCATGATGACATGCATAAAAAATTACAAAGTGCACCTTCAAGGTATCATAGTTGCATGCTCCCAACATGAAATGAGAGAAATGTTGAATAGAAATATAATGGTTGCAATTTATTTTACAGTATGTGTACTTTAAGTATACTTACAGTGTACTTACCCAAGAAAGTACTGAGTAATATTAGGTAACTACATTTACCTAATATGGGTTAAGGTTAGGGTTGGGGTTAGTACCTAGTAATTAAAGCAGTTGTTGTAATTATATAGTATGTAAATGTAGAACAGTACTGTAAAATACAGTGCAACCAATATTATTCATTCAACATCAAAAAGTATAAGTAATGAATACGTTTAAAAATTGGTATTGAATTAGTATAAAAAGTTTATCTGATTAAAAACATGTGTTTTACCTAATATTTGTGTTCTCTGTATTTTTATTAATATTAGAGCATCTAATTTTAGCAACTTGCTAATGCTAATCTCTATTGAAATACAATTGTGAGTTCAGTCTTCATGTGAAGATCGCTATTTGTCTGATGTTGCTGCCTATGTAGTGGTTTCCAAAACGGTCACTAATGAGTTTCATTCATTTGATTTAGAATGCTGTCTTAGAGGTCAGCTGCCTATTTAGGCACTTCACTACAGTAGTTTTGGACAGAGCCTGTTTGTACTAATGTAAACCTGTTTTTCCAGGATTCTCAAGACTGAAGTCAAAAGATGTCATTCCAGTGGTTGTCATAAGCCTGGTTCCACCACTCCTGGTGGCTGTCATTGCTACAATGGCCTTTTACCTGTACCGTATACGTCAGCCTGGCAAACAACCCAAAGACTGGGCACCAAGGCGCACCCATTATCAGTCTCTAGATCCAGCAGAGGGTTGTGCTGGCCAAGCAAATGGAAGCGATTACCATGGCAAGCTGCCATCCCTCAGCGATGACGCCAGTTCAAAAATATCATCAACTTGTGCCAATAACCTCAACCACAACACAGAGCAGTTACCCATCCAGTTGGAGGCGCTGGTGGGTAAGGGGCGCTTTGCTGAGGTGTGGCGGGCACGGCTTAGCCATAATGATGGTGGGCAGTATGAAACAGTAGCTGTGAAGATCTTCCCCGCAGTGGAGTATACCTCATGGCGGAATGAAAGAGCAATATTCTCTGACGCCAATTTAAAACACGAGAATGTGGTGCAGTTATTGACAGCTGAGGAGCGAGGTGGTACTGCTGGCACCCCCCAGAGGCAATACTGGCTCATTATGGCCTATTATAGTCTGGGGAACCTCCAGGAGTTTTTGGCTAGTCATATCCTCACATGGATTGAGCTGTGCTCACTAGCAGGCTCTGTGGCAAGAGGCCTGGCACACCTGCACAGCGACACCACGCCCTGTGGCATGCCAAAGGTGCCCATCGCCCATAGAGATCTGAAGAGCAGCAACATTGTGTTGAAGAGCCCTAGTGAGTGCGTGCTCTGTGATTTCGGACTGGCTCTGCGGCTCGACCTCTCCCTCACTGTAGATGATTTTGCCAACAGTGGGCAGGTAGGGAGGAGACACCAGATATGGGCTCTGTTCCAAAACCTAGTGAGCTGCCTTGCTGTCTGTTGCCAACAGGCAGGTGCCTTGTGAGGGGCCTTTCAGATCGAACCCCTACTTGTGCTAAAAAAACACTAGACGCAGTGCAATAAATATTACGGAAATCAGGTGTATTGAGACGTGTTTTTAAGGCCATGGTCACACTAATATTTTATGTTTATGCCTCTCATCCACACTGGAATGAAAACGAAGACTTTTGAAAACGCTCTTCATAACTGCAAACTTGAAAAACAATGACATTTGGAAACTTTTTAAACCTAAAATGATTAGTATGGGCATGGCTTAAAAGTTAAAGCTCTTTTTAACTTGACATAATGTTTATAGCACATAGTGTTGAACGGTCCCTAAGGCAGCATACTAATTGGAATGGGTCCTCATAAGCGACCAATTTGGAACACTCTACCTAGGCAGCAATACAAAAAGCACAAGAGATCTGACTCACAATTCATTTTAAGATAGTTGATTCATATCAATATAGGATTACCTTCTCCTCGACGTAAACATGCGATTCTGCCTGATAATTTGGCCAAAACATGTTATCCCAAAAATGAAAATTCTCTCATCATTTTATCACCCTCATGCCATCCAAGATGTGAATAATTTTCTTTCTTCAGCAGAACACAAACAGAGATTTTTAGAAGAATATCTAAGCTCTGTAGGTCCACAATGTAAGTGAAGGACGATTAGACCTTTTTAGCTCCAAAAATCATATAAAGGAAACCGAAGTAATCCAGTGTTTAAATCCATATATTCAGAAGCGATATAACGGGGTGTGGTTGAGAAACAGATCCAAATTGAAGTCCTTTTTTTTATTCTACATCTCCACTTTCACTTTTACATCTGAAATTCACATGTGGTGTCTGTTTAGTTTCATTTTCACATCTGAAAGTGAAAGTAAAAATGGATGTAAATGTTGTTCTGTTTAACACCCACACCTATTATATTGCTTCAGAAGATACAGATTACTTCTGATTCCTTTATGTGATTTTTGGAGCTACAAAGGTCTGATCACTATTCACTTGCATTATATTGACCTACAGAACTGAGATATATCTTTGTTTGTGTTCTGCTGAAGAAAGAAAGTCATACACATCTGGGATGGCATAAGTAAATTAAGTATATGATAAGAGAATTACATTTTATGTATTTTTTTATTTTATGAAATTACATGCAGAAAACACCTCTATTACCTGTCAGATATCCCTAAAATAGGAGCCATGAAATATCACACCTGTTTCTGTAGCAGTCCTAGGCTGGGTAAACAGCGGGGGAAATTATATCCGTGGGCCACAGTCAGATATTTTGTATAGCCAATCAGAAGACAATATGGCAGCCCATATTTGCTTGCATACAGTAAGTGCCACCAGTATGGTGTCTTGCTCCAGTGAAATGCTTCCCTTTGCATCTGCTCCAACATGGTCTCTAGTGTGTTTGTGTGTGTGTGTGCATGTCTCTGGAGTGCATGGCTAGTTCAGCAGCTAGTCTGATGGAAGTTCCAGAATGGTTAAAATAGCTAACAGCATCTTTAATTATAATACCTACATTTTGGAATAGCCTTTGCAGTGGCAAACCTATGATGCCTTAAAATGCTGCCTGTGTAAGCAGCTCACTAGGTTTTGAAACAGAGCAATGGTCACCAAATGTTGCATCCTTCTTACACACAAGGAAAACAATTCCAAACCAAGTCATTAGTAAATGTATAATCTCAGAGGGCAAAAATGCTGTGCAAGCTATTTAAGTGTAACCTAAAAGCTCTGCAGTTGAGGTCACAGATATAATCATGTGAAACCTTGTAACCATTTGTAATTTAATTTGGCGCAGTTATCTGATTTGAATTATGGGGTCCGTGTCTCGTAGGTGGGGACAGCACGCTACATGGCCCCTGAAGTTCTTGAGTCCAGAGTGAATCTAGAAGACTTGGAGTCCTTTAAACAGATGGATGTCTACTCCATGGCCCTTGTGCTGTGGGAAATGGTCTCTAGGTGTGATGTTATAGGAGGCAAGTAAAGCTCTCGAAGACTATGTTCTTGTGCAAATCATGTAACTATATAGATGTATATAGATGGTATATCATACACTGTAGATTATATTAAATCTGTTGAAATGTTCTTTTTAACAGATGTAAAGAGTTATGAGCCCCCGTTTGGCTCCAAGGTGTGTGAGCAGCCATGTGTAGACAGTATGAGAGACCTGGTGTTAAGAGACAGAGGAAGACCAGACATCCCAGTGAGCTGGACAACACATCCAGTGGGTACATCTGTAATTGGACAAGCATGGATCTCAGAGGGAATACAAATTTGTAGAATAAAAGAATTGTAACCACAGTTCATTTATATTTCTTAGGTGTTCATAATTAAACCTACAAGAATGTGATGATCAACATCAAATTTAATGCATTATATCACATGCTATAAATTAATTAGTGGTGCTTGCCAAAGCAGACATCCCTATTAGCCAACTATCCCTACTACTTACTTACTCTCCATTTGTGTTTATTTAAAAAGAATTACAACTTTTGAAAACAGACACTTGCATTACGCTTGTCTTAACACAATAAGGGGCCGTTCTGACCAAATGCGTTCTTGTGCTAAAAAAGCTAAAAGCAGAGCAACGTACAGAACAGGACGCAGGTGTCCTGAGATGTGGTTTTAAAAAGTTGTTCTTTGAATTTGACACTGTATAAATGTGTCCCTAAAGACACGGCCTAATGGCCAACAACGTTCCTCTAGTGCATGTTTAGTTAATAAACAATTGAAAAACAAAAATCCATTTAGTGGGAACGGCCCCTTACGCATTATAAATAAGTATTATAATACATTATATAAACAGGCTTCAACATTCCAATTCATAATAGCAAACCGCCTTTTGCCTTGTGTTTTAGGGCATGCAGCTGTTGTGTGCGACTATAACGGAGTGCTGGGATCATGACCCGGAGGCTCGTTTGACGGCACATTGTGTGGTAGAACGCTTTAATACTCTGGCACAGGAAGAGCTGGAGAACTCTATCTCCACCCACACACCCATACTGCCATCCACTGAGCAGCAAACTACATCCCTCCTCCCCACTCCTCTGCCCTGCATTGACCACAGCACTGGCATCCATAACCCCATTTCAGCTGATACGTAGATCACTGCTTCCTCCAGGCAACAGTCAAATGTGACCTGCCTGAAAAATCAGACTTTATTTTGTAATACATATTGGTTTATTATGTGGAGCTGGTCTCCGTTTTTCCTTAAATGCTTTACAGGTCTACAAAACAGTGTTTCTGTGCCAATATATCCTCGTTTTCTTGTATGACATTGTGGAGGATGCTGTCAGGGGTGGAAAATTTCTCTGTAAGACTGCATTGTTCCCGTAATGCAACAAAAGTTGTAGTAAGTGTAGGGATTGTAGGAGGAGGGGAGACACTGAGGGTATTTGGTAGAAGGCTCTTACTGTGCAAATTGTGCCATTTTTACGAACTAAAAATGTTTTTCAAAAAAATTTTACCACACTATTTTCTCATTTGAAATGTTCCATTCCTCTTTCTGAGTCACTCATTTTTAACATCCACATGTGATCCTCCCATAATCTCGGCTTTGCTGTGCCTTCAATTTGATTAACCACAGACCTGCAGCTGAAATTGCGAGTCAAAAGGACAAAGCAGTGACCGGAAATAACTGCTGTTTTTGGAAGTAAAAAAGGCCAGTTTCAATGTACTGCTCATACAGTTTTAGAAACTTCAATAAGTCTGATATTATTGTTCCCTTTGCTTAGAATGAGTTCATTTGCACTGACCCTTTTTAACCATTGACCAGATTACTTAAATGGCAACCAGATCAAGTATTCATCAACAATGAAGTCTGGTCAAAATGACTCTTCACATACGTTGTAGAACATCCTGTTAATTCCAGACTTTGATCATAATCAGTTAACCTACCCAAATTAAAAGTAAAAAAGGAACCTTTAAAAGACTCACTTCTAATGGATAAGATTCAATAAGCCAATGATTTGTTCATTACTTTAGCGAGCTCGGGTCACAGACAAAAACTAATTGAGAAAAGCATGACCCCCCCAAAAGAAAGTTGTTTACAGCATCCAAACTATCCAAACACAGGACTTCCATAGACTTACATTAGAAGTTTGTCTGATAATTTGACGATAAGTTGACGCCAACAATAGCAAGGGTATGATTGGCTAGTAACAATTTTTAAGGCAGCGTTTAGCAAAAAGTAAAAGTCTTGTCACTAAACTGCTCAAAATTACACTGCAGCTAAACATTTTTTAGCGATCTGAGGTTCACCCAAATTCTTCAGAGCTAGTTTGAGGGACATGGAAAATTCATACCAGATTGCGCACTGGAAAAAGAACTGATGGAGATCTGTGCAAATGTCAACATGAAAATATGGCAACCTGTTATGTTTTTCCAGTACTGAGGATGGAGCAAACAAAGTGTGTTGAGTCATTTTGCTCATTCCTGTTGTGAACTGGTTTTGCAAATGTACAATAATAAGTACATATAAAATTGATGCATATTGTAACATATCAACATCAAGATTTTAGGTTGAAATTGATATGGATATTAAAGTAAATATTTATTTTTCTCCATTTTCATCACCTTTTTGCAAAAGCTGCACACATGACATGTCAACTTCCCAACGTACAGTCCAAAAGTCTAGGCCATATTGAAAATCTTGGATTGCAAATATAATTTAAACCATAAAATAAAGCAGTAGTTCTCAACCCTGTTCCTGGAGGCCCCCAACACAACACATTTTGAATATCTCCCTAATCAAACACATCTGATTCCATGCATTCGCTCGTTAAGAGACTCCAAGACCTGAATTGTGTGTGTCAGAAAAGGGAGAATTATTAACGATTTTTAAGCTCCAAAATTACATAAAGACAGCATTAAAGTAATCCATTCGACTCCAGTAGTTAAATCTATAACTTCAATAGTGATTGGGTGACAAATAGATAATTAATTAAAGTCCTATTTTACTATCAATCTCCATTCTTCTTTTTGGTGATTCACGTTCTTTGGGCATATCGCCACCTACTGGGCAGGGAGAAACATTTATAGTAAAAAGGACTTAAATACTGATCGGATTATCACCCACGCCTATCAGATCGCTTTTGAAGACATTATTTAACCACTGGAGTCTTAGGGATTACTTTTAGATTACCTTTATGTTCTTTTTAGAGCTTCAAAATCTTTTATTTGTGTTCAGCAGAAGAAAGTCATACACATCTGGGATGGCATGAGGATGAATAAATGATGAGAGAATTTTCATATTTGAGTGAACTATCCCTTTAAATCATTTGTACAAAAGGTCACATTCTCTTGCTTCCATTGAAGCACAAAATAAGTTCTTAGGAAAATTACCAAAACATGCTGTAATAACATGGATCATCAGGTTTTGCACAAATGTGTTGAGTCCATGCCAGCTTGAGTGCAAGCTGTCATTAAAGCAACAGGGGGAACATACCAAATGCAATAAAAATAAAATCATGTAACATTTTTAATTAAACGTTTCATTCAAATTGTTATTTTGATTATAACTTTTCTAACGAGAGACAAAAAAAAACTTACATTAAAAAAGAATGCAAAATAAAAGCATTTTAACCAGTGGTCTCAAACTATGGTGTCTGTCAGGTCTAAAAGTCTCATTTTTGCAACTCATTCTTGATACCACACGGCCACAGTCACCAATCAAACAATATGTTCAGCAATAATTTAACAATTTTATTTTTTTCAAAGATATCTTCTTTTTTTTCTGAGGCTACAGGGAGTGTATTTAAAACATCAGTGCAGTTGATGGCTCAGCAAAATAACTTCTTTTGAGTGAAGCGCAAAGCTGACATATATGAAACAGATTGTAGGAATTCTCTATTTTGCTGACAGGAAAAAGAAAGAGGATATGTACAACGGCTTTGGCTTCACTCTTACTCTGTTTAATGAGAAAGATGATGGGTGTGTGTGTGTGTGTGTGTGTGTGTGTGTGTGTGTGGTAGAACGGGAGGAAGACTAACACAAATAAGGCACCACAATTTTCTCAGCACAAACAATGCCAGGGCTAAAGAGGAGACGTTATATGAGAGATGCAAAACTTCAGCCAGCACACAATCACTTAACTGTTACCCACTGGCAGCAAATCAATGATGAAGAGCTTAAAACACCAAATCATCAAGCCTTGATGAAGAGAAATTTTGAAAATTCAAATTTCAGCATTTTTCAAGTCAAAACTGAAAAAAATTATATTCATCACCCCTAAAACTTTAATCCTCTGTTGCTTTCAACACATCCAATACAACTGTTCAGGTTGTAGTCCCAAAACCCACAAGAGAATTAGCATTTTCAAGCAATGGGTTCACTTGGGGTTTTCTATTGGGTTTTTTAATGGCAGTTTTGGAATTTATGAGTAAAATGAGGTCTGTGGTATTTGAAGTCAGAACTTTACATACACCTTAGCCAAATAAATTTAAACTCAGTTAACAATTCCTGACATTTAATCGTGAAAACATTCCCTGTCTTAGGTCAGTTAGGATCACTACTTTATTTTAAGAATGTGAAATATCAGAATAATTGTAGAGAGAATTATTTATTTCAGCTTTTATTTCTTTCATCACATTTCCAGTGGGTCAGAAGATTGCAAACACGTTGTTAGTATTTGGTAGCACTGCCTTTATATTGTTTAACTTGGATCAAATGTTTTGGGATGCCTTCCACGAGCTTCTCACAATAAGTTGCTGGAATTTTGGCCCATTCCTCCAGACAGAACTGATGTAACTAAGTCAGGTTTGTAGGCCCCCTTGCTCGCACACACTTTTTCAGTTCTGTCCATGAATTTTCTATCAGATTGAGGTCAGAGCTTTGTGATACCCACTCCAATACCTTGACTTTGTTGTCCTCAAGCCATTTTGCCACAATTCTGGAGGTATGCTTGGGTTATTGTCCATTTGGAAGACCCATTTGCGATCAAGCTTTAAATTCCTGGCTGATTTCTTGAGATGATGCTTCACTATATCCACATAAATGTCCTTTCTCATGATATCATCTATTTTGTGAAGTGCACCAGTCCCTCCTGCAGCAAAGCACCCCCACAACATGATGCTGCCACCCTCATACTTCACAGTTGGGATGGTGATCTTCGGCTTGCAGGCCTCATCCTTTTTCCTCCAAACATAACGATGGTCATTATGGCCAAACAGTTACATTTTTGTTTCATTAGACCGGAGGACATTTCTCCAAAATGTAAGATCTTTGTCCCCATGTGCACTTGCAAATCGTAGTCTGGCTTTTTTATGGCAGTTTTGGAGCAATGTCTTCTTCCTTGCGGAGCAGCCTTTCAGGTTATGTCGATATGCACATTTTTCTGTGGATATAGATACTTGTCTACCTGTTTCCTCCAGCATCTTCACAAGGTCCTTTGCTGTTGTTCTGGGATTGATTTGCACTTTTCACCCCAAACTACAGAATGCATCTCCTTCCTGAGCGGTATGATTGCTGCATGGTCCCATGGTGTTTATACTTGCGTACTAATGTTCGTACAAATGAACGTGTTACTTGCAGGCATTTGGAAATTTCTCCCAAGGATGAACCAGACTTGTAGAAGTTCTCACAATTTTTTTTGAGGTCTTGGTGGATTTCTTTTGATTTTCCCATTATGTCAAGCAAAGAGGTACCGAGTTTGAATGTAGGCCTTAAAATACATCGACAAGTTCACCACCAGTTCAATACACCTCCTATCAGAAGCTAATTGTCTAAAGGCTTGACATAATTTTCTGGAATTTTACAAGCTGCTTAAAGGCACAGTTAACTTGTATGTAAACTTCTGAACACTGTAATTGTGATATACTCAAATAAATGTGAATCAATCGGTCTGTAAACTATTGTTGGAAAAATTACTTGTGTCACGTATAAAGTAGATGTCCTAAACGACTTGCCAAAACTATAGTTTGCTAATATTAAATCTGTGGAGTGGTAAATTTTTTTTTAATACCTTCACCTAAGTGAATGTAAACTTCAACTGGTTTGCCTACAAAATGATATCATGGGTGAACAGCTCTACTGCTTATAATGGAAATAATTAAACTAAAAATAAAAATTCTGTCTTTACTCACCCTCATGTAGTTTCAAAACCCTGTGTCTTTCCTCTCTTTTTGAAAGGCTCTTTTTGTTGCAAGCAATGTGAATGGTAATTTACACTGCCAAACTACAAAAAGTAAAACAACAAAAAAGCACCATAAATGCAGTCCATATAACATATGCGATACAAGTCTTCTGAAGTCATACGATTGCTTTGTGTGATGAACGCACCAAAATGTAAGTGTAGTTCACTGATAACCTTACCCTCTGTTATAGGTCTCATTTGCGGTCAAGTATATTCAAACTTCCTGCAATGTGCATGGTTACTTGATGTAATATGGTGTCGGAATGACGAGAGTGAGTAAATGACAACTAAATTTTCATTTTTTAAGAGAACTAACTTTGACAAATCAGTTTGATTTAAGGTTTGAGAGAGCTTATTTCCAACAAAACGTCTGATTAGGTTGCATGCCTACACATATAACGGAGCATATAAAGAAGATTATAAGGCTGGCCCTTTTCTATAGTTTAAACCATTAAGGTGCTCTACAAAGGAAAAGTTCACCCAAAAATGAAAATGTTGTCATCATTTACTCTGCCTAATGTTATTCCAAAACAGAATTTTAAGGACTGACAGCCTCAGTCACTGTTAAATTTCATTGCATATTTTTTTCCATACAATGAAAGTGAATGGTGAATGTGGCTGTCAATTAACAACATTCCACCAAATATATTCCTTTATATTCCACGGTAGACAGAAAGTCATATGGGTTTGAAACAACATGAAGGTGAGTAAATGACAGTATTTTCATTTTTTGGGGAAATGTTCCTTTAAAATTTTCTAAAGCAGACATTATTCATTGAACATCAAGCAGAACACATTTACCTGAGCTCTTTTATCATATTGATGTTCATCCCAGATATCAACAGATTCAGTGTGCAGTGCCTACAAGCTTCATACCAGAGCGAGCAAGTCAAAAACACAGCATAATACGAAAGCGAAGCCAGCAACTTCTCAATCATGAAGACAACTGTGTCTGGTTGTACTAAGCAACAACAATTTCCAACTCGCCAGTTAGCGACGTAGCTATATGGCTGTCCTTTTAAACTCCCAATGCCCTGCATTGCATTTGATTTCAGAAATCATGGTAAGTCATGTATGATTTTAAAAGAATCAGAAAACTTTGACCGTACAGTGGTTATAATAATACAGTACACCACAGTATGGTTAATCAAGAAGTTCATACATAAACCTCAAACACAATCCCACGTAATAAGAACCGCCACACAATGTATTCAGCCCTCGTTACATACGACATTCGTTAAGGCAACATCAACAAAGAATATCAGTGTGTGGATTGGATAAATCATTCAATGTGTAGTTTTACAAAAATGTACCATCAAGGGATGCAAAATATGAACATCAGAGTGCAAACCCCGCAGTCCATATAGCGTGTTACGAACACCTGATTTGAAGTTGTTGTTTTTTTTAGGAATCATACAAAGGAGAGAAGTATGTCTTGATCTGTGAGAGACGGAAGGCTGGACCAGGGGTTTACTATAGCTGGAGAGTGTACAGTGCCTGTGCTCAGCTTTTAGAGGGTCAGAGGTCATGGGTTGGGCTGAGAGGGAACTGGGGAAGAGCTAGGAGCTGTTGTTTTCCACAGTGGTTGGTAATATACCCATCCCTCACCCTGAAGAAAGAGAAAAAAAAGAGAACTTAAAGAAAACAATACCAAAGAATGATGCAAAGCAGGGCTGGGCAATTTTTCTTGAATTATATCATAATTATATAAAGTATTTTTCAGCCTTGTGATGATGTTCGATTTATCTCTTGATATTAATTAATTTGCAATAAAATGGCTTTAAAATGTGTTTGTTTTTTAATCAGAGGATGCATTATTTCAACCAAACAGGCATTGTAATGATTTAGATTCAAAATGTTTAATGCAAAAAGTAAAAATGGTAAAAATAAAATTTCCAAAAATTACATAAAGGAAACAAAAGTAATTAATATGACTCCAGTGGTTAAATCCATATCTTCAGAAGCTATTAAACAGGTGAGGATGAGAAAGAGATCAAAATTAAAAATATAAATCTCCACTTTTCATTTTTACATCTGAAAGTCACATGTGGTGCCAGTTTAGTTTCACTTTCACATCTAAAAGTGAAAGTTAAAGTAGAGATTTAGGGTAAAAGTAAAAATGGACTTAAATATTGTTCTGTTTCTCACCCACACCAATTATATCTCTTCTGAAGATATGGATTTTACCCCTGAAGACGTACGGATTACTTTTATGTTTCCTTTTACCATTTACTTGCATAGTGTAGACCTACAGAACTGAAATATTCTTCTAAAAATCTTCATTTGTGTTCTGCTGAAGAAAGTAAGTCATACACAACTGGGATGTCATGAGGGTGAGTAAATGATGAGAGAATTTAAATTTTTGGGTGAACTATCCCTTTAAGCTCAATCAACAGCACTAGTGGCATATTATCGATTACTACAAGGGTTTAAAAGGCAGCCATTTTTAAATTATAATTTTATAAAAGCACTTGCATGAATTTTTCTGTTTAAACTAGTGTATTATTTGAGCTGTAATGTTATTTAGCCCATTACTTTTTTTCGGACTTTTAAGGGTTTATGGCGTTATGCCATCATGGCAACGAAGTTGTTAAATTGGCTATAACTTTACAAAGAAATGGTAAGTAAGCAATTTAATCACAATAAAATCATATAAACTCACATAGCGTTTACATCTTTTGAAAAAGCAATATTCATAATGTTGCTTAATTTGACATTGCCAGTACAGTCATTACAAATACATTGTGAATTTTCTATATATTGTTAATCTTTGTAGTGACCAAGCGTAAACAACGAACGCTGAAAAAACACAAATAATCCTTATCTGGAGGTTAACTACAGTAACAGTAAGAAACAAAAGTATCTTCAATAACTAAACATTAGTGTTTAGGTACAATACAAAATTAAAATAAGAATAATAGCAGTTTTGTTCTTACATTGGGCTCAAAGTATTTGGTCCTCCATGGCGTCTCTGTCTCTGCACGATGCCTTTCCTCTTTCCTTTGTTTTTCCTCCAAGAAGCGCTTGTGTTCTGTGGCTTTGTCCATATCCCTTTCCTTCAGAGACTCTGTCACATGCTGCCACAGTCGCCTGCAGAGAGAGGATTCACAACTTAAAGCCTTTTGCATCACGTCAATGAGAATACAGAAAATGCCTTTAAACCCAAAGATTAAACAATAGTACTAATAAAGCTATGCTGAAATATTCTGCTTAAAGGAATAGTTTACCAAAAGAGAGTAAATGACTATTTTAACTTTTAGCTGAACTATTCCTATATATTACTCATAAGAAACTTTTGAATTATAATAATAAACTATGTAGATATTTTAGGATAACCCTGATCCGATTGGCTGGTGTTACCTGGATTCATAGGCTCCTTGCAGCTCATTGGGCCGCACTCTTTTTCTAGTGACAGGGAGTTTGGTAACATCTATGACACGTGTCTCTCCGCTGGTGTAGATAAACTCCAGCATCCCATTCCACTCTCCCTGCACGCGGCACACCACGGTGTTGGTGGGGTTGTGTTTAACCTCCGCGATCACTCTGAGGAACACAGCACAGACTTCTGTTACAGTCCACTGGGTCAGCTTTATGATTAAAGGGCCCATATCATGGGGAATCACATTTTCACTGATCTTTTAAATTAAGAGTTCATTTTACAATGAAAGCATACTGTAACTTTTAGATCTCAAAAACTTCTCCCAAGTCAAAAAAATACCATTTAATGAAACTAAAACTAAGCTGTAAAAAGTTCTCGTACTGAACTCGCACAACTTTCAGTCATCAGACAGAAGAATAAATTTGAACACATCATGATCGCCCACATAAACATGTCAACAATTTAGGTATTAAGCAACTTGTCCCACTCAGACATGGTAAGGTAATACAGAGGAAGAAAGACAAACTATTATTATAAATGCAAAAACCTGAACTCTTAAAAATCTTTCAAAAGATCCCAATTCGGCTGGAATTTATTTTTAACATGGTCCATACTTTAACAGTTTATTAGGCAGATGTCAGAATGGATTGTTTTGTAAATATATCACAATGTAATGCACGTTCTGCAAAGAGATTGTTATACATTTACTCATTTGGCAGACACTTTTATCCAAAGCGACTTACAAAAGAGGAAAACATAAGCGAATCATCTTAAGGAGACAGTGGTACGAAAAGTGCCATACTACAAAGTTTCACTATCATCAGAATAGTATACAAAACAGATTTAAGTGCAACAAGTTTTTTTGTTATGAATTGTATTTTAATGTATGGTTTTAATAGTATTATTAATTGTATTTTAATGTTTAATTCTGATGTTCAAATGTCTAAACAGACATTAGACACAAATCAAAGGTGCTCACAAGAACTGCATGTGAACAATATCACATAAGACCTAAAAAGTGTTTGGACATTTAAAGAAATAGTTGAAAAATAAATCATCATTAACAAATCTTCATGCCATCCCAGATATGTATTACTTTTTTTCTTCTGCAGAACACAAACAAAGATTTTTAGAAGAATATATCAATATATATAGAATATATACACTCACCTAAAGGATTAGGAACACCTGTTCAATTTCTCATTAATGCAATTATCTAATAAACCAATCACATGGCAGTTGCTTCAATGCATTTAGGGGTGTGGTCCTGGTCAAGACAATCTCCTGAACTCCAAACTGAATGTCAGAATGGGAAAGAAAGGTGATTTAAGCAATTTTGAGCGTGGCATGGTTGTTGGTGCCATACGGGCCGGTCTGAGTATTTCACAATCTGCTCAGTTACTGGGATTTTCACGCACAACCATTTCTAGGGTTTACAAAGAATGGTGTGAAAAGGGAAAAACATCCAGTATCGCGGCAGTCCTGTGGGCTGAAAATGCCTTGTTGATGCTAGAGGTCAGAGGAGAATGGGCCGACTGATTCAAGCTGATAGAAGAGCAACTTTGCCTGAAATAACCACTCGTTACAACCGAGGTATGCAGCAAAGCATTTGTGAAGCCACAACACGCACAACCTTGAGGCGGATGGGCTACAACAGCAGAAGACCCCACCGGGTACCACTCATCTCCACTACAAATAGGAAAAAGAGGCTACAATTTGCAAGAGCTCACCAAAATTGGACAGTTGAAGACTGGAAAAATGTTGCCTGGTCTGATGAGTCTCGATTTCTGTTGAGACATTCAGATGGTAGAGTCAGAATTTGGCGTAAACAGAATGAGAACATGGATCCATCATACCTTGTTACCACTGTGCAGGCTGGTGGTGGTGGTGTAATGGTGTGGGGGATGTTTTCTTGGCACACTTTAGGCCCCTTAGTGCCAATTGGGCATCGTTTAAATGCCACGGCCTACCTGAGCATTGTTTCTGACCATGTCCATCCCTTTATGGCCACCATGTACCCATCCTCTGATGGCTACTTCCAGCAGGATAATGGACCATGTCACAAAGCTCGAATCATTTCAAATTGGTTTCTTGAACATGACAATGAGTTCAGTGTACAAAAATGGCCCCCACAGTCACCAGATCTCAACCCAATAGAGCATATTTGGGATGTGGTGGAACGGGATGTGCATCCCACAAATCTCCATCAACTGCAAGATGCTATCCTATCAATATGGGCCAACATTTCTAAAGAATGCTTTCAGCACCTTGTTGAATCAATGCCACATAGAATTAAGGCAGTTCTGAAGGCGAAAGGGGGTCAAACACAGTATTAGTATGGTGTTCCTAATAATCCTTTAGGTGAGTGTAAGTCAATGGTGACCAAAATTTTGAAGCTCCAAAAAGCACATAAAGGCAGAATAAAAGTAACCCACGACTCCAGTGCTTTAATCCATATCTTCTGAAGCAAGGCAATCGGTTTTAGTTAAAAACAGATCAAAATATAACTCACTTTTCACTATAATTCTTGACATTATCAGTCTCCTTGGCGCTCACGACTTCACACTTGATTAAACTTCCTATCTAGTGCTCTGCGCATGCATCAAGCAATAGGAAGTGTAATAGTGCTTGAAATCATGAACATGTTCATTATATAACAAAATATCAAACTAAATGAGAAGTGATAACAAACATACTTTTCAAGAAAAATATTTCATAAAGTAAGTTTTAACAAGTGTTAGGTTTCAAAACGCATCCTATGGAATGATTTTCCGGACATTATTCAAAAGGAATTGCAAATTGTATTTGCAATTGCGTTTTCAATTTGTGGATTCCATACGCATCAATAGATATATTGTTATTACTTAAAAGAAGTATTCAGGCACTTTCTGGTTGTCAAACTTTGTTGGACATATCCAGAGTTAACGTGATGAACAACACCTGTAGTTATTCAGCAAAGGCATCTGTGTGACTTGTCATATGCCATATTTCCTCTGGACCAATCAGATAAACGTAATTGCAAAAATGGCTCTAAAAAAATGTCTAGCTAATTTGTTTGCAGATGTCACTTGGTTTGATAGTTTTTTTTATCTAATGCAATGCCATTTATACATTTTAAAGTGTGTCCAAATACTTTTTGGGGGTCAATGCAAGCTGAACATTAAAAACTAAATAATTGTTCTTCAGGACTGCCAGGCTGATGTACAAATTGATATTGAAAACACTACACAGCCTCACAGTCATGTACAGTAATGTGATTCAGCTTGATCCTGACCTGTGCAGCTTGCCCCCATAAAATGGCTTTGTCTGAAAGGTGATGACTGCAGAGAAGCCAGTCTTTGCGCAGTTGACATTGACCTTTCCTCCCAATTCCACCCAGGGCACAGTGAGGATTGATCGAGCGTAGGCAGAGGGCAAACTGAAGGTGTATTCTTCATCATGCTCCAATAAGTGTAGATTACCTGCAAGCACAGAATGTTTAAACATCTAATAATCTGTAACAGTGATTCACAACTGATGTGTTGTGATGAGACTGTTCTAATGGCTGTGGAAAGCAGAAGAAAAAAAACTAAAACTAAATGCAAATAATAAAATTAATAATAAATACAACTTACAATATTACCCATGCATAGTTATGATAACAACATAAATCAAACAAAGCTTATAAATGTTTAAAAAGTTATTAAAATTGATTTATAGAATGATAAAAAAAAAATTTGGTAGTCTTTCATAACTGTGACTGGTACAGACAAATGCTACAAGAGTCTGAAATAAAATCCAAGATGCAGTTTATTGTTCAACCAAAATCCCAATAATAACCAGAAATAAATGAGGTGCATGACTCAACAAGCCTGAAACATTTAGATGTGTGTGTGTGTGTGTGTGTGTATAGATATATTATACATACACATATTTGAAGCCAGAAGTTTACATACACTTATGTTGAAGTCATTAAAATCAATTATTTTTAATATTTGCAAACTATAGTTTTGGCAAGTCATTTAGAACATCTACTTTGTGCATGACACGGGTAATTTTTCCAACAATTGTTTACAGACAGATTGTTTCACTTTTAATTGACTATATCACAATTCCAGTGGGTCAGAATATTACATACACCAAGTTATCTGTGCCTTAAGCAGCTTGGGAAATTCCAGAAAATGATGGCAAGCCTTTAGACAATTAGCTTCTGATAGAAGGTCTACTGAATTTGAGGTGTACCTGTGGATGTATTTTAAGGCCTACATTCATACTCAGTGCCTCTGATTGACATCATAGGAAAATCAAAATAAATCAGCCAAGACCTCAGAAAAAAAATTGTGGACCTCCACAAGTCTGGTTCATCCTTAAGAGCTATTACAAAATGCCTGAAGGTACCAATATCATCTGTACAAACAATAGTACTCAAGTATAAACACCAAGGGAGCATGCAGCAATCATACCGCTCAGGAAGGAGACGCATTCTTTCTCCTAGAGAAGAACGTAGTTTGGTGCGAAAAGTGCAAATCAATCCCAGAACAACAGCGAATGACCTTGTGAAGATGTTGGAGGAAACAGGTAGACAAGTATCTATATCCACAGTACAAATGTCTCCTATATTGACATAACCTGAAAGGCTGCTCAGCAAGGAAGAAACCACAGCTCCAAAACCACCATAAAAAAGTGCACATGGTGACAAGATCTTGCTTTTTGGAGAAATGTCCTCCGGTCTAATGAAACAACAATTTAACTGTTTGGCCATAATGACCATCGTTACATTTAGAGGAAAATGGGTGAGGCTTGCAAGCCGAAGAACATCATCCCAACCATCATGCATGGGGGTGGCAGCATCATGTTGTGGGTGGTGCTTTGCTGCAGGTGGGACTGGTGCACTTCACAAAATAGATGGCATCATAAGGAAGGATATATTGAAGCAACATCTCAAGAAATCAGCTAGGAATTTAAAGCTCGATCGCAAATGGGTCTTCCAAATGGACAATAACCCAAGCATACCTCCAAAGTTGTGGTAAAATGGCTTGAGGACAACAAAGTCAAGGTATTGGAGTGGCCATCACAAAGCCCTGCCCTCAATCAGACAGAAAATTTGTGGGCAGAACTGAAAAGCATGTGTGAGCAAGGAGGCCTACAAACCTGACTCAGTTACACCAGTTCTGTCTGGAGGAATGGAGAAATTACAGCAACTTATAATGAGAAGCTTGTGGAAGGCTACCCAAAACGTTTGAGTTAAACAATCTGAAGGCAATGCTACCAAATACTAACAAAGTAAACTTCTGACCCACTGGGAATGTGATGAAATAAATAAAAGCTGAAATATTGAAATCATTCTCTCTACTATTATTCTCACATTCTTAAAATAAAGTCGTGATCCTAACTGACCTAAGACAGGGAATGTTTTCATGATTAAATGTCAGGAATTGTGAAAAACTGAGTTTAAAATGTATGGTAACTTCTGACTTCAACTGTATATATACACACAAAATACTGTATATATGTATCACAGAATGAGGTTTAATGAGGAACACGTTTTATTATTAATTTTTCAAAATATGAAAAAATAATGCATTGAAATGAGGACAAAAATAAGGATGAATATGGTCAATGATAAAAGATTTAGTTTCAGCAAATCCCAAATGATTGTTTTTATTTCACCTCTAGAGGCTGGTGTTATACTGAAGAACCAAGCCGTTCTAACTATAGAACCCTCAAGTGCAGGCCACAGATGAAAACATTTATTAAATATTGGTAGTTCCAAAAATCGGTACCAATTAACTGATAACACCATATATCGGTCCACCTCTAGTCAAAAGTCATGTGTCCAATCAAACTATGATATTATGCCGTAAATTCATCTTGGTACTATGGCAAATACGAAATACAATATTTGGCCCAGTATTTTTTCAATGTGTTAGAGGCCATCTTTATCTATGTTAATATGCGCTCACAGGAGCTCCGTGGTTTTATGACGCTTAACTTTTAGAAAAACGTCTCCAGACACCTGCATTCTATTCCATTAATTGCACTGCATCTAGCTTTTTTAAATGCAAGACCATAATCAGTCTAAATGGCCTCTCAAGACTTCTCAGACACTTCTGCTGTCATCTATGCATTTTCAAAAAAGGTCAATTTTCCAATTCAGTCTATGTCATTTTGAATATTGTTGGGCAGTTTATGGTCATTTCTAAAAATGTATTGTTTGATTGTATTTTTGTACGATCAAAAATGTTGGTACCGGGTTGGATCGCCACTTGATGTCCAATGTAAAATCTTGCTCCTGAAGCAAAGCCAATTTAGAATCATTGATCTATGAAGCATAAAAGCAAAACTGAAGTATAATGTCCACTTCCTTCTAGATTGTGCACGTTTGAAGCGTTCACAAACCATTTGAAACACCCAACTCACCTTCTCCAATCATAGAGACGCCAATAGACATGCCCATGAACTTGCTCTTGGTCCACACATGCGTGTTCACACACATCTGTCTCTCTGGACATTCAGCATAGAAACCAGACACAGGTGGATGATGAGAAACTTGCTCAGCCACAAAGCGGACATTGTAGCAGTCTGATGTAAATGATGTCCCCTCTTTCGGGACCCCTGTCTGAGGTGTTGTCGCTTTGGGTACTCTCCAAGAGCAGTGGAAGGTTTCTCCAATAATGGGGTTGTAGGGCTTCTTGGCAATGGCACCTTTGCGACCTTCGTGGAAAGATGTAAGGTAATATTCCACAAATCGAACCATGCGGTCCATCGGGCTGGTGCCGTCAGTGATGGCCATGAAAAGGTCCGGATGAGACATGAAGTCTGCATACATTTCCAGCAGGGAACGCTTCTCCAGTATGAAAGTAGGGAGAACCACCTATACGCCATTGTGGAACACCATTTTATCAAGGTTTAGAAAGTGGTGTAAGATTGCATAATACAATTCAAGGGATCATTTAACCACAACTGAAAATTCTGTAATTATTTACTCACACTCATGTTGATCCAAACCAGTATGCTCTTATTTAATTTTTTTGGCAAAACTTTAGTAGAAATGGTTTTAAAGGGATAGTTCTTATCCATAAATGAAAATTCTCTCATCATTTACTCACCCACCTGGCGGATGTTTATAAGTTTTTTTCTTCAGCAGAACACAAATTATGATTTTTAGAAGAATATTTCAGCTCTGAAGGTCCTCACAATGCAAATGAATGGGTGCCAAAAATTTGAAGCTCAAAAATCCACATAAAGGGAGCATAAAATAAATCCATATGACACCAGTGGTTAAAAAATATCAATATTTAAGTCCCTTTTTGTCATAAATACCATCCCTGCCCAATAGGGGGCGAAGGAAAAAGTGAGATGAAGGAAAAAGGACTTAAATATTGATCTGTTTCTCAACCATACCTATCATATAGTTTCAGAAGACAATGGATTTAACCACCAGAATCGTCAGGAGTTAATGATGAGAGAATTTAAATTTTTGGGTGATCTATCCCTTTAAGAGCCTTTAAATGGCTCTTTTCCACACAAGAACAGTCTCTAGTGATGACATCTGTAAATTTCCTTAAAAAAACTAATTAAAACACTATTTCAGTAGCTTTATTCCATGTCTTCTAAAATTTAAGTCACTTAGCTAGGCACTGATGCCTATGTCGAAGTTCAAAAAATGACCAATATGTATCATCAATGCCAAAACAGCATTGATTCTGGCATATTTAGTAAAGAAATTAGCCATTTTTTAATTCTGAATGTGGCTGTGGGCTAGACAAACGTTGGCAGAGGTGGGAATTATCAGTGAATAATAACTTAAATTTAAGAAATTTTATGCTGATATTTCATAAATCTCTACTTTTGTGTTCAACAGAAAAAAAAAAAAAAAAAAAACATCACAGCATATAGGTTTCGAATGACATGATGGATAGTACATAATGACAGAACTTTCATTTTACGGTAAACTTTTCCTCTAAATTCTAACTGTAAGTTGGAAAGCCTTATCTGAGGTTTGAGAAAGACACAGCTGAAATGAGAGCCATTAATGAGATGGAGCTGATATACCCTGGTGAGGTCCATGCCTAGTTTCAGCTGAGAGAGGAGGTGCAGAATGACACTTCGCTCCTCTTCTACAGCACCCATATCCTTCTCTTCAGCTGAAGAGTCCTCCTCCACCTCCTGTGTGGTATCAATCTCCTCCTGCTCCTAAGACACACACCAACCACTAGGATTATCTTACTCAAACAATAAAATACTAAAACATCAAAAGGTAAAACTAGATTTTTACATTATCTGAATGACCTGTTTGTTCATCCTCTAGGACAGGGTTTCACAAAAGGGGGTTCACAAACATCTGGGGATCCGTTCATATTTTTTTTAAATGATCAAAGTTATGACTTTCATTATGAGTAACGAAATCACAATTTAAAAGTAACCTTAGAGTTATTAACCTGACATTGTTTGCCCAGTAGTCCTGAAAAGCAATATGTGATGGCTGTACCCTCATTGGGCTGTACTATTTACATCTTGTGTGCTGGTTCAATTCACTGCAAAACCGACCGGTGGCAGAGGCTTCTGATGCATCTTAGAAGTGTGGTTTAGGCGGCCGACTACGATTACTATTTCCTATTTTTTATTTCCACGGCTGCTGTAACTCTTAAAATATAATGTATTATTTCCAATAATGTTTGATTTCCTAAAAACATTTCTAGAGGTAAGGGGGACATGTCCTACTAGCCCAGGTTATAATGGCTGCTACAGCCCTGGCTTTGTTACTTCTATGAAAATCCTTTTTAATAATTAAAAAAAGTAAAATTGGCTATATCACGTCAAAATATCCAGTGTACAATGCAAATGTATAATGTACAAATATTCTAAACAATAACAATAAATGTAATAAATGTTCAAATCTAACAAGAATAACAAAAAAGCAAGTGCAAAGACAAAAATGTAATTAATAATAAAAAAAAGGGAGAATATAAATCAGGGGGCGCTTCAGGAAAATCCTTTAAGTCATAGGGGTTCAGCTGACAAAAGGTTTGGGAACCCCTGCTCTAGGAGAAAAACTTAAGCCTGATCGCTTCAAACAACTTTTCTTAATAATCTCCATAATCTAAGGTACTGTATGATTCATGTCCATAGCAAACTCTGTACAGGATGAGTTACAGGCCAAATACTAAGGGTTAGAAATTTTGTTGAAATCCCTAACCTGTCAGTATGAGCAAGAGTACCAGAGACAAAAAAAAAAAAATGCATTACAAATTGTAGGATTTTGAAATATTTCTCTGTCTGTAATGATGGTTTCTGAAATTAAAATATAGATTACATTTATCCTAGAAAGATTTACAATTTGGCAAGTGCTGAAAACAGCAATGCTGCTTGAAATGAGTGAAAGTGTCCAATAACAGGGCGGTTACTGAGATTAAGCTAGTAATATTTGGCTAGTCAATGATCGTAACATGGCGGCACAAGTGAGGGGACCATCTCCATGTAGAATAAAACAGCTTTTATAAGGTTACTGATGGGACTAGAGTCCTCATCTCGTGTATGCTCATGATTTTTTTTAATGATTATGAAAAACCACACCTGTGGTTATTCTACTAGGACTAGACCTGTGAGAACTGACATCAACTAAAAATTATGACCTTTGCACCAGCTGGTTAAAAGTCATTGCATAAATGGCCTAGAAAAGTGAAGGTCTAGCATCATTTGTTTGCAGCTGCCGCTTGGTTTGATGTCCTGGTATCTAATGCAATGACATTCATACATACTTATTTGTCCAAATACTTTGTGGGGTCACGGTATATTTAAGCAGACCAATCCAAAACTTCCCTCAAGTCAATGTAGAATTAATTGAGAATGTGTAGTAAAATTAAAAAGAATAAAATACTTAAATTTTCACACTTCCTTTGAACAATTTGAACAATACAACATTGTTGTTGGCTGCAATCACATCAGAACTATAGGATGGATATTGAGCTTGCAATCTTTCTCCATATCAACAGCTAAAATTCAATAAGTAGAAAAAAAACAAATAAAAGCCAACTATGAACTTTTGCTTGCAACTTTTAAGTTTAACTACATCTCATCCACCCAAATTCTTCCTAACAAGTTATATGGTCACTCTGATCCAAAAACAAACCTTTTGACCAGGGTAGGCAAAGAATTCTGAATTAAAAAATTGCCTCCCTTTCAATTCATGAGAATTTGAAATGAATTGGCAATGCCCCACAGGATGTTTAATTGGAATTGAAATGGCAGGAAAAAGAATGTAATAAAATTGCAACTGAAATGCAACACAGTTTCAACAGAGCTTCATTAATCGGCAAGATTTGTGAAAACTTTAAACACTTTGCAAGAACGAGGATGTTTATTAAAAAATAAAAAGTTGAAATAATAGTTATCTTACCCCAGTAATATCACAAGAGTCCATTTCTAGTGGTTCTAGAACTGTTCCCTCTGTTTTACCATCATCTTTGGTGATGCTGGGCAGCATCCCTCCATTCTTCAGGATGTCAGGAAGTTTTGGCTCCAGCCAATCCATGGCGGGGCCTACAGGGCACACAAAATCTGGCTCAGAGGTGCTTATATTGCTGGCCCACCACCTCAATGCCCCCAAGCCAAAAACAGCCTCTAAAACCACAGGAATTGCAGGTGTCCAGCGCTCTGACAACTGACACACAGTTCTCAGTGGAAACCTGAGCACAGGGTCTCACCGTCTGCATGCAGCCCTGCCCATTGTCTACTCATTTGCTTCATGGCAGGAAGATTAATGTGGTGGTTTCTGCTTTGTTTTGGTAATTAGAAAGTTCAAAAAAGGTCACAAGGTGACTTGGTGTCTCTTCTTCAGAATCAATGAAAAAGAAGGCAATCCTTCATAACTGTAAGAGGTTTACATGTTTCTTTTCTAGGCAAAATGTATTGCAGTATATATGCTTCATGACTAGGAAGGACTTAAAGTCAAGCACTAAACTAAAAGTTTAGATTACGCAAGAGCAGTTTTGTCCAGTGCTTTTTGAGCTAGAAGATTAGAAGTTTGCAAATCACACAGGAAACAAGTTCCTTCAGAAAATGTCAGCGGTATGGCAACACAATTTTGGAAGTCTGTCAACCGCCGCGCTTGGGTGACCTCAGCAAAGCTCTGGTTACCTGCAGTAGTCTATCAGTGGGGGATAAAGTTCCTCATTAATAATAAAGCAATATTCCACTCCCTGAGCAGGGCCCCAGGTCATAAATTCTACAGGCACAAACATGACCTGAGATTATTGGATTTGCAACCACAAACACTTGCAGTTTTTGCTTTAAAATGAATTGGAAAATGAGCTGCCTTTTCTCTGTTCCGCTATTGGTTTTTTTGGTGCATGCCGGAGTGAAATGAGAGCCAAAAAGCTTGTTGTGGTGTGTATTTTGAACTCATTGTATAAACGTGGATTACACATAAGGTTCAGTGAGCTGCAGTGAATATGATTTAAGGGGCCACAAGGGGATGCTAGGGGGCCGGCACAAATCTTCAGAGAAAAATAAAGTGTGAAAATTTCTATAAAAAAGGAAAACATCAACAAAATGTAACATTACTGTTGTTTTCGGGATTCTAAGGACCACCAATACATTTCAATTTAATTGAAAACATTCCTCTTCAGGTTTATACAAGTAACACTATTCTAGTTAATATAATACAAGTTAAAACGTTCTATATAATATTGAAATAATTTATTTTGACACAAGGAATAGTTCACCCAAAAATCTCTCATCCCTCATCATTTACTCCCCCTCATGCCTTCCCAGAGGTGTATTACTTTCTTTCTTCTGCAGAACACAAAGATTTTTAGAAGAATATTTCAGTACTGTAGGTCCGTACAATGCAAATGAATGTGTACCAAAAACTTGAAGCTCCAGAAATCACATAAATCAACATAAAAGTAATCCATAAGACTCCAGTGGTTAAATCAATGTCTTCAGAAGAGATATGATAGGTGTGGGTGAGAAACCGGTCGATATTTAAGTCCTTTATTTTTTACTATTAATTCTCCTCCCTGCTCAGTCAATCTCCACTTTAACTTTCACATTCTTCTTCTTGCGTTTTTGTTGATTCACATTCTTCAAGCATAGTGCCACCAACTGGGCAGGGAGAAGAATTTCTTGCAAAAAAGGACTTAAATATTTATCTGTTTCTCACCCCCCATCTATCATATCACTTTTGCATATATGGATTAAAACACTGGAGTGATATGGATTATTTTTAAGATGACTTTGTGATTTTTCGAGCGTCAACATTTTGGCACCCATTCACTTGCATTGTGAGTACCTATAGAGCTGAAATATTCTTCTAAAAATCATAATTTGTGTTCAGCAGAAGAATGTCAAACACATTTGGGATGGCATGAGGGGGAGTACAATGAGAGAATTTCAATTTTTGGGTGAACTATTCCTTTAAGTGACAACATGAAAGCCAATTATTTAATTTTGTAAACAACATGCTGTCTTTATAATATCACACTTGCTATTCTAGTCATACATTCTAAATTGGTCTTAATTCATGAAAATATATACCAGTAGCTGCTGTAATGTTTTAGGAAGGGGATCCCTCACAAAGGGAATCATCATATTCGGGGTCATTTGGCATCAAATAGTCTGAAAATCTCTGATTTAAGGTATTCAATAACTGTCTGATTGCAGGTTTGGAGAGGGTGAGTATATCTTGTACTCTAAAAGAGTCCACATTGGGTCAGTCCATCTCAAGTGGTCCAATAATTGTAAATTTGTTTGCTTGACCAATTTTAATTTTCCAAATTTTTTTGGAGTGATTACCTCTATGTACCTAGGTAAGTCTAGTGTGCATGCAGAACATTTCGGGTTTGAGACTTGTGCAAGAGTCTCAAGAAAGTGCAATTTTTTTTAAAATTCCCCACAATTTCGGGTTGAATAGATCTGGTGCATACCAGATAGGAACCTGAAATTTCACAGAAATAAGTCCTCTATTTTAGCATTCTTCTGCAGAAATTTTGCTAGTAGGGCAAGTAAAAATCTGAGAAAAAGCCTACTTTATTCATGAATTTTTAGAAATAAACCGATGTAATAAAAGCATAACAAATAAATAGTATTACATAAACAGTAAATATGTTAGTGATTGACATACAATAGATTATGCTAATTTTTATATTGGCAACAGTGAAGCGTGATATTCTTCAAAACTTTCACAAAAAAAAAAAAACATTTCGTTTTCAGTAACATTAATGAACTGCATGTGGAGTTTAAAAATCACCAAAATGGTGTTTGCTGGCAGGAGCATCTGGAACTCACACTGTCTGTGCACACAACATCAGAACATCAAGCTGATGGTTGAGTCAGCAAAGCTAAAAGTGGACTACAAGGACCTGCTGGAATTTCTAGTCTGTGACATAAACAGTTATGACTGCATGCTCAAAAAGTGTGACCAGTGTCTATCTAGGTATAGAGGCCTTACTGCAGATGCTCGAAGAGCCAGACAGAGATGACACACTTCCTAATAACATCACCTTTAAGCACTGGATTATGACTGACAGAGCAGATTTGATCACTGCTGTTCTACCTAGGGATGAATTCTCTGGCTGAGAAACTCAATGTGTTAAAGACACACCATTGGCTGAGGACATCACTGTAAAAAACGGATGTTTTTTTAAAAATTCTTACACCCAGCTGGACCAACAACATCATTCAAATGTCTACTGAGGACAAAGTGTGGGTTCCCATGAACAATGTTCTCAGAAATCTGACACCTGACACATACATACATACACATATATATATATATATATATATAAAGTGCGTCCGGAAAGTATTCACAGCGCTTCACTTTTTCCACATTTTGTTATGTTACAGCCTTATTCCAAAATTGATTAAATTCATTATTTTCCTCAAAATTCTACAAACAATACCCCATAATAACAACGTGAAAGAAGTTTGTTTGAAATCTTTGCAAATTTATTAAAAATTGATTTTTTTTTTAAATAAAATCACATGTACATAAGTATTCACAACCTTTGCCATGACACTCAAAATTGAGCTCAGGTTACATCCTGTTTCCTCTGATCATCCTTGAGATGTTTCTACAACTTGATTACAGTCCACCTGTTGTAAATTCAGTTGATTGGACAGGATTTGGAAAGGCACACACCTTTCTATAGGAAGAGTCCTGGTGGTTCCAAACTTCTTCCATTTATGGAGAGGCTGTAAATGGTGCCAAAGGTGCTTCAACAAAGGATTGAGCAAAGGCTGTGAATACTTATGTACATGTGAGATATATATGTGTGTGTGTGTGTGTGTGTGTGTGTGTGTGTGTGTGTGTGTGTGTGTGTGTGTGTGTGTGTGTGTGTGTGTGTGCACCTCGTAATGTGCTCTAGAGATCAGTTTTTGTTTCAAGAAGCTAGGACCATCCAGAGCAGAGATATTGAGGTTTCCGTAAACAGCTGTATAACCAAAATTTGTCATGTGCCATCACACAAAGATGTAAAATATAAATATACAAATGATATAGATATATATATATATATATATATATATATATATATATATACACACACACACACATGAAAATTACAAATGGTCAAGCAACCTGTATTGGACAATTTAGATGGAATGACCCCATTATCAATCTTCAGATTTAGTTTCGGCTGCCAATTGATGAAAGGAGTGTAACACAAACTCTACACCATGAGGGTATTCAACAAAGGCAGACCATAATTACTCTGTTTTAAGATAAATCATTACAAACTAACTTAAAATGGGTTACAGAACGGGGAAAAAAATATTGATGAAAATTTCCTCAATCTTGTCATGAAAGAGTGCATCATAACTACAACCCTAATTCCAAAAAAGTTGGGACAGTATATGACTATATGATATTGTACCTTGTGAATTTCAGTTTATTTGAAAATGTACAGTAATTTCAAATCAGATGATTGCAACCCCCTCCAAAAAAGTTCAGACAGGGGCTATTTAAGACTAAAAACAATTAGACGAGTTGAAATAACAAGGCAATTTGAAACAGATGTTAAACAGGTGTGGCAATTGTGTCATAGTACTGTATAAAGTACAAGGAGCCTCCAAAAACCGCATAGTCCTTCAAGAGCAAGGATCGTTCGAGACTTGTCAATTTGCCAATAGATGCTTAAGCAAATAATCCAGCACTTTGAGAACAATGTTCCCAAAGACAAATTGAAAGGATTTTGGGCATTTTCACCCTCTACAGTGCACAATATAGTTCTATTGTCAATAGATTAAAGGAATCTGGTCAAATCTCGTTGCGTAAAGGGCAAGACGAAAACCCCTTCTAAATGTGCATGATCTCTGATCCCTCAGACGTCACTGTCTTAAAAACGGCATTCATCTGTAATGGATATCATGAACCTGGGCTTGGGATTACTTCAGTAAACCTTTGTTAGTCAACACCACTAGCCACAGATGCAATTTAAGATTTTCCTATGCAAAGCAACTTCAAACCACACACTGCCTCAATTTCAAGTGCATGGCTGGGTAAGCACAGAGTGTGGGTGCAAGATTGTCCTGCCTGCAGTCCTGACCTGTCTCAAATTGAGAATGTGTGGCACACTATGAAGCACACCATACGGCAACGAAGACCCCGTACGATTGTGCAGCTAAACACCTACATAATGGATGAATGGGGAAAAATTCCAGACTGTCCCAACTTTTTAGGAGTGTGTTGCAATCATCTGATTTGAAATTACTGTACATTTAAAAAACAAAACAATGAAATTCACAGGGTAAAACATCATATAATAATGTTTAGTTGCAATGCTTTCAATATAGCAAAGGGTGAATATAATTTACAAATCACTGTCCCAACTTTTTCGGAATTGAGTTTGTACTAAAAAAAAAAAAAACATTGGCAGCGACCGAAATGTTGGCATCGAAGGCTACAGATATATGACATTTACATTTACATTTACATTTATGCATTTGGCAGACGCTTTTATCCAAAGCGACTTACAGTGCACTTATTACAGGGACAATCCCCCTGGAGCAACCTGGAGTTAAGTGCCTTGCTCAAGGACACAATGGTGGTGACTGTGGGGCTTGAACCAACGTCCTTCTGATTACCAGATTACCAGTTATGTGCTTAGACCACTACCCCACCACCACTCCATATACCACTACCCCACCATTTTTCCATATATGAAAAAAAGGTGCCTTTCAAACGGTTTCCTTAAAAGGTCAATTTATACAAAAATGCTGTTGGTTAAACCATTAACTGATTAGGCAGCAAGGCACCAAGTCAGCTGCCTTAGCTTTCAGAATATACTATACAATACAGCTATACTATAACTTTCAGAACTCAACATTTCTCATTTCATAAGCGAAGAGGGCATTTACATAAAAATGTTAAAAGGTGCAGATTTGTTTTATTTTTATTATTTGAATTTAAATTGAGGGTGGAAAATGGTAATAAACATTTAAATATGACTGTTTTTGGCACATTATAAGTACTCCTCAGAGAGAAAGATATATGACAATGTATGAAATTATGTATTTGAAAAAATAATATTAGCAAACAATACAACAAATTCTACCAAATTTGATTGACAAGCTTTTCAAAAAGAGAAAAGCAGTAACAGATCCCAGAGACTTGCATAAAGCAAAAGCACACAGGAGCAGCACCAGTCAATAATTTTCTGTGATAAAGTAGTGCTTATAAATAAACCACTTACTGCTTTTTACGGGAAGAGGAATGCTTTCACTTAACATTTAATGACTACAGTAGCATGAGTCAAACTATACAGCGAAGTCTAAGGATTAAAGAGTTTGACAGAAATCTGCCAGACTTCTAGCACTTTAAACGTCCTGCTGACTTTAGATTATCTTCCATGCATAAACACTTATAAACTATTTAAAAGTGGTAATATTGTATCTTTTCACCCTGAGGTCCAGTTATAATGAGTCAAGGTTTCTTGCACCAAAAACATAATTTAGTTTTCCCATTTCCGACCCTCTCCATGACCCTTAAGCCTGATGTATAATTCGGTTTTGATGCAGATGCTTAGCGCATGCTTGCAGTTGAACACTCAGCCTTTCAAATATACTCAATTTGACCGAGCATGCATACACAGGCAGTCGATGCATTCGCAACAGGAGGTCAGACAAATAGAGCTGTATTTATAGTCCTTTAGACTCAAGTTTTACAAATGCAGGTATCTCCTGACCTGATGTACATATCCATTGTTGTTGTTTCCACCTTCATCTCCCGGCACTTTTTCGGGAAAGTTTCAGGCACATGCACACCCTGCACGTTAAGAGTATGCGTGGTTAGAAAAATTGTTGGTATTGCTGCAGCCAGGAGATCGTCAAACGGGGCAGACACTTCGAAAGAGGGCGGGGCTACTCCATAAGCGGGTCGCACCAACTCCAAAAAGGGGCGTCACTTCAACACACCATTAGGGTAAGGGAAAGGATTAGGTTAGGGGCTCTCTATAGGGCCTTTCCCACTGGCGTTACTAAAGCCCGTTTTAGGTACTTTCCCTGGGACTAGTGCTTTTTGTCCTATTTCATCCTATAGTTCCTCAAAGCCGTTTTAGGGGACATTTTTAGCTCCTACTCTGGGGTAGATATTTTTGGGGTTATAGAGACTGTGGTACTGTTGGAGGTGCAGCAGCCTGTGATTGGTCAAAAACCTGCATTGAGAAAGGAGAGGAGCTCCACAGCCACCGTTAGTAAACAAATTAGCTGCTAGTCTGCTACTCTGAGGATTGCGCTAATTTTACAATTCCTTTTACAGAAATAACATAAAACAAACAAAGTATCCAAAAAGAATCACCCGTTAAACATGTGTGTGACTTAATGGGGTGACATGATCTGAGATTTCATGTCTGTACTGTGTGACTACATAGAAAATAAAGTGATTTCTGGATTACTACATCAACTTTTTCCTGGGATGATGGATATAAATAATCAGATGTTTATCGAGAGTGGGTAATAAAAATGTCTTAAATCAAAGGAAGAGCATTTCAGTACAGTAATTTATGTTGAGTCATAAAAGCCTTCATCGTAAAAGATCGTGTTGATAAACAGGTTTATAATGCATGTCCACTGTGAGCTCCGTGGTTAAAGTCTCATCTCTCCGGCTGCAGCACCTCACATCCCGGTTTAAACTGTAACCTGAATACACAAGCGGTGTCTGAAAACTGGAAAATGCTGCCTTCGGAGGCTGTATAAAGATGGATGAAGGTAGGACGAAATAAGGTGCCTTTTAAACTGTTCAGAGAGTTTCATTCATCCAAAAACACTGTTGTTTAAACCATTAACTGATAAGGCAGCTGCCTACTTTTTCCAATGCAGCCAAAACTCATATAAAACACCCCTAAACAAACAAAAGTGAAGCACCGATACCAGCATCCTCCGGAGATATTGTTGATTTTGTTGTTGGTATTGAAATGCATGTGCAAATAATGTCTGAATAAAAATGGTCGATACTAGGTGACGTCACTACAGTGGCTACTTTGGGAATGTGAATGCAACAGGGGGAAATTCTCCTCAGGTGTTCCATTCCTCGTAAGAGTTCTTATCTAGAAAGTTTCTAAGGGAAAAGTACCAGGACTGTAGGTGGGAAAGGGCCTTATATCTTTGCTGGTGGTTTGGAACTCAAGCCCCTTTTTGGAACTCAGCCTGCAGCTATAACCTTAAAAATTGGGTGATGAAAATTATGACGAAATATACCTTACACGTCCTGTATGCAGATGCTTAGCATTCATGTCTAGACGAAGTATACCTTGGGCTTTAGAATTAAACAATGCAGGTTTTTTGCTGCTGTGCCCTTAAGACACAATGTAAATGCACTCTTTGCATGTAAAATGAGAAAAGAAGTGCTTTGCCACACTTACATAACTATTCTTTACTCTACAAACAACTATGTAGACATGCTTTAAAATTCACAAAAAAAGAATCAGAATACTTAAGAAAACTAAGATGCAAAAATGGTAATTGTCGTGGTGGCCCATGTTAACATATTCAATGTTCAACAACCTGGGCCACCCTGACTGTACTATGCCGGTATGCAGAGCTGAGCTATATTATATGTGGATTTCTGGGAAGGAAATGCTACAGTTGAATATGTAACTTATCTCCAGTTACAATCAGCAGATTGTAAGATCCCAGAGAAGTAAAGACTCACCACCAAAAGGAACTTTCTGTCGAGCCACCTGCTGGAGCTGCAGGATATGCAGGCAGTCGCTGAGGCAGGTCATGGTGGCCAGGGAGGTGGCTTTCAGCAGCAACAGGTCTTGGTCCAGTGGAGAAGGTCTCTGAGAGGATGGCAGACCCTCAATGCTCTGGATCAGTTCTCTGTGATGGCCCTGCGCCTGGATCATCATCTGGAGCAAGACAGAAACAGCAGTTTTCATTGGTTGAATAACTTTTTGGGTGAATCTCATGAAAACATTTTTTTTTTTTATCAGATCACCTTTCACACCAAAGTAAATAAATAATATTTTGCTTAAAGAAAATAGAGCATATTTAGGAAAAATATGGCTTTATTTTGCAAATTCTCATTACATTAATGCATCGCCATGTTTTTGTTTTTTATCGTTCCCATTAATTAGATTCTCATTACTGTAATCAGTGTTCCTATACATTTGGACCAATGAATTTCATGACTTTCCATTACTTTTTCAATAATCTGAGCTAAGTGAAAAAACATTACAGAAAAAGCACTGGGACGGAGTAATTTCTCACCAATTAAATATTTTAGAGCCAAGCAACTAGAAGTGTTTGTTCACCATATAAATGACCATGACTTTTTTTAAATTGTATTACTTCCTATGACTTTTCCAGGCCAAGAAATCAGAATTTTCAAATTCTCTGATTTTCCAAGTATTCAGTGTCTGTATTACAACAACAAAAAATAATATATTGTTTCAATTTGGATGCATGTACAGTTGAAGTCAGAAGTTTGCATGCACCTTAGCCAAATACATTTAATCATAGAAAACGTTCCCTGTCTTAGGTCAATTAGGATCACTACTTTATTATAAGAATGTGAAATGTCTGAATAATAGTAGAGAGAATTATATATTTCAGCTTTTATTTCTATCATCACATTCCCAGTGAGCTAGAAGTTTACGTTTTCTGTCTGATTGAGGTCTGGGCTTTGTGATGGCCACTCCAATACCTTGACTTTGTTGTCCTTAAGCCATTTTTCCACAACTTTGGAGGCAAATGTCATTGTCCATTTGGAAGACCCAATTGCAACCAAGCTTTAACTTCATCACTGATGTATTGTGATTTTGCTTCAATATATCCACATAATTGTCCTTCCTCATGATGCCATCTATTTTGTGAAGTGCACCAGTCCCTCCTGCAGCAAAGATGCTGCCACCCCCATGCTTCACAGTTAGGAATGTGTTCTTCGGCTTGCAAGCCTCACTCTTTTCCTCTAAACATAACGATGGTCATAATGGCCAAACAGTTAACTTTTTGTTTCATCAGACCAGAGGACATTTCTCCAAAAAATAAGATCTTTATCCCCATGTGCACTTGCAAACTGTAATCTGGCTTTTTTATGGTGGTTTTGGAACTGTGAATTCTTCCTTGCAGAGCAGCCTTTCAGGTTATGTCAATATAAGACTTGTTTTACTGTGGATATAGATACTTGTATACCTGTTTCCTCCAACTTCTTCACAAGGTCCTTTGTTGTTGTTCTGGGATTGATTTGCACTTTTCGCACCAATCTATGTTCATCTTTAGGAGACAGAATGCGTATCCTTCCTGAGTGGTATAATGGCTGCAAGGTCACATGGTGTTTGTGGAGTGGTTAAAAAATGTGTTTAAAAGAGTTCAACCGAAGTGTGTGTAAACTTCTGACTTCAACTGTATGTATATGAAGTGTACATATTTATTCACTTTAGCATTACATTTTAGTTTTCTTCCCATTATAGCAATGAGAATTAGATTTTTTTTAATTATGGTAAAGATAACTGAATGCCAAAATGTACATATTTCATGAAACAAATATCTCAAGAAAACAAATGTCACAATGCAATACAGTATGTGTATATGTGTATATATATATATTATTTCTTTTTTCTATAAACAAAATGTAATTTCTTTCGATATATATATCCCAGACATTACTCACCCTCATTCTCTGTATTATGATGTAACATACAAACAGTTCATGTATTTACAAATTCATAAAGTTACAGAGCAAATGTGCTACTGAGGCCTCTGAAAGAATCTGTTATTTTCCCTGTCTCACCTCTCTGGCCTCCAGCAGGTGATCAGGCAGCAGGGATTTCCTACTGGAGTAGAGAGAGGAGCCCCTCTGCAACTGGGATAGGCCCAACAGAGCATTCGTGTTCTGATTCATCCTATGCTGAGATCCTGGAGAACTGCCACTGCCCTGAGATGCAATAGAGAGACTGCGAGTCTGGAGAGGTGGGTTTGTCTGTGGAGGTATGCATAAGCGTTAGTTTGTCTGAAAATGAAAATTCTGTCATAACTTACTTTCAGTACATACTTTCATTGTATGAAAAACAGCAGCTCAAAATATCACTAATTGTGTTCCAATGAAGAAATTAAATCATAAAGGTAAGGAATGACACAAGGGTGAGTACATCAATACAAATTATTTATTTTTGTGTGAACTATTCCTTGAAGCATTAAAGGAAAATTTACCCAAAAATTTATATTCTCTCATCATTTACTCACCCTTAATGTGTATGATTTTCTTTCATCAGCAGAACACAAATGAAGATTTTTTAGAAGAATATCTCGGGTCTGTTGGTCCATACAATGCAAGTGAATGGTGACCAAAACTCTGAAGCTCCAAAAAGCATATAAAGGCAGCATAAAAGTAATCCATAAGACTCCAGTGGTTTAATCAAAGTCTTCAGAGGCTATGATTTCAAGCTTGATTACACTTCCTATCGCTTGATGCATACACCGAGTGCTAGATGGTACTAGGCATTGTAATCAAGCTTAAAATCATTATCACCAAGGAGACTGTTGATGTCAAGATTTACAGTGATGGAGATATATTTTGGTCTGTTCTCACCCTAAATCGAATGAATCGCTTCAGAAGACATGGAGTTGTAATGATTACATTTATGCTGCCTTTATGTGCTTTTTAGTGCTTCAAAGATTTGGTCACCATTCACTTGCATAGTGTGGACCTACAGAGCTGAGATATTCTTCTAAAAATATTAGTTTGTGTTCAGCAGAATAAAGAAAGTCATCCACATCTGGGATGGCATGAGGGTGAGTAAAGGCTGAGGGAAATTTCAATTTGAGTGAACTATTCCTTTATGGATGAACAGATTGTCCTGAACAGCCTATGGGCCCCTGTTACTTCAGAAGTCATGAGCATTACAGTTGAACTAACAGTATGGCAAACATCTTGCTGTAAGTCTAACCTTGCCCATTGCCTCTGTATGGTGCTGTGCACAGATCTGCAGGCGGCTGACCCAATGCTGTCGCTCCTTTGCATCCGTGGCTGAAATTACACAAACAGGCACATTCAATACACTTTCAGCTCATAAGCTTTAAATACACTAAATTATTTTAATCACTTTATTTTAAATTTGACCTGCAAAACATATGTCAATATGATATTTTTACAAAGGCCATTTTAGTTATACTAACAATGCCATCCACCCAAAGACAATATAAAGAGGAAGTGAAACCATCTGAAATTTAAAAAAGCCGTGAAAGAGAAAAGAGTCAAAGAGATTGAGTCATGTGACAACCTCTGAGTTTGTACTGCTCTCCGCTGATGGCATTGACGGTGAAGGTGTGAGAGTCTTCATCACTCGGTGATATCACCGCACCAGCTAATGGCAGCGAGCCACGGGGCTTCTGATTTCTGGACTGCTCATTCACAAAGTATTCCAGCAGCCCTGCTTCATTGTTGAGGACAAAATATCTAGAATGAGGAAATAACAATTTGGGACAAAGTTGAGAAAGTTCTCCCCCCTTTCTTCTCTGCACATACATAAAAAGCACTTACAAGCAGACCCATAAACAAAACTGTGCCTTCAATCTCAAACTCCAATCATTGAAAGTCCTATATATTCATGTTTGATTATTAAAACTTTGTGGTTATTTGATTATGTTTTAAGCAACCTATAAGAGTACGGTGCATTAAGCTCATTTTTTTCCCATGTTTAAATCCATTCTTTGGATTTTACCCCAAAATCAGCGTGGTAAAAGTCTACAGATGCCATGAGGGCCTGCTTATAAGAGATGGATAAAAGTAGTACTTACCGATACTGCCATCCAGTCACAAGATTGGTGTACTTCATCAAATAACCATCCACCTTTTCCATCAGATCGCTTTAGTTCATAAAAAAAAAAAGCCATTACACTTATGCCATGTGCCAGTTATCCATACCATGACCAAATGATTAGATCACTGAATTACAATTATAAAGTTGTATACTAAACTACATTCTAACAAACCATTCACAGGCTCTTGAGAGAGTGATATCCAAATAGCAGAGCCAAAATAGAAGTCTTAAAATACAAAATTAATCAAATCAAAAGATATTTAACACACTTAAGAGATAGTTCACCCAAATATTTTAATTCTCTCATAATTTACTTACCTTCAGGCCATCCCTGCAGGGCCAATTCTGCAGAACACAAAGAATTTTAGAAGAATATATCAGTTCTGTAGGTCCATACAATCCAAGTGAATGGTAACCAGAACTTTGAAGCTCCAAAAAGCACATAAAGGGAGCATGAAAGCAATCCATTTGACTCCAGTGGTTAAATAAACCCATGAAGTTGTGGGTGAGAAACACATCAATATTTAAGTCCTTTTTTTTACAATACATTTCCACTTTCACGTTCTTCTTTTGCTTATTCGCATTCTTTGTGCATTTCGCCACCTACTGGGCAGGGAGGAACATTTATAGTAAAAAAAAAATAAATAAGACTTAAATCTTGTTCTGTTTCTCACACCCACACACTGCTTCAGAAGACATGGATTTTACCACTGGAGTCATATGTATTACTTTTATGCAGCCTTGATGTGCTTTTTGGAGCTTCAAAATTCTGGCCACCACTTACTTGCAAGAGCGGAGATATTTTTCTAAAACTCTTCATTTGTGTTGTGCAGAAGTAAGTCATCTGGGATGGCATGAGGGTGGGTAAATGATAAGACAATTTTCATTTTTGAGTGAACCCTTTAAGACTAAAATTATCACAAAACTTAGTCTGAAATTAGTCTGTGAAATAAGAGGGCTGACTTAACAAGAATTTAAAAAGGAGTGTGAGTGGTTTCAATACAGTGCTCGCAATGTAAGCATTATAATAAAATTGTTCACAGAGCTGAAGCATTATGAAGAACGTAGATATCACAATGACAGTATGTAATGTGTACAGTACCTGTACTGCCAAGATTTGGAGCCCGTCTTGCAGGAACTCTGTGAGCCGCTATGATGCTCCACCATGGCTTCAGTCTGCATGATGAGGTCCTTCCTGTGAGCTACAACACAGCTAACACTACACTTGACGCAAAAAACACCAACCAACTGATATCATATAGCGAAACATTAGTCAAAACTATCTGTTATGGCAGCTGTTTTAATCATCGCAACAGTTTTCTGCTCTGATTTACAGACCTACTGAGACATATATGTCTCGCGCAGCCATGACAGAGCGTGATGTCATAAGAACAAGCATCACGTGACAACAGTACAGCCAAAATACTAAAAGCACAAACTCATTCACAGAAAGTTTTTTTTTTGTAATTATTCGGTGCACGGAATAAATATAATTTATAATTATTTTATTCAATTTTATTGTTTAGCGATGTTTTAATTTGAAATGTGAGATTTTTTAAATAAAAGTCCCAGGCAGAGCTCTTGTTCCTACGTTTGTGACGGGGGGGGATCTAGAAAAGAATAAAGATGTATTTTTATACGTTCAACAAATTAATTAAAAATAAGGAATGGGGAACTACATAGTAACCACTACGTAAAATGTGCAAAACCAAAAACTTGCGGAATTTTTTGCGGTAACAAAGACCCCCATAAAAGATTTTTCGGATGAGTCCACATTTCAAATCGTTTTTGAAAAACACAGCCGTTGTGTTATTCACGCCAAAGAGGAAAAGGACCATCCAACCTGTTATTAGCATCAGGTCCAAAAGCCAGTGTCTGTATGGGCCAGGGATGTGTCAGAGCCCATGGCATGGGTAACTCACCCATCTGTTAGGGCACCATTAATGCAGACAGATATGTACAAATTTTGGAGCAACATATACTGCCATCCAGCACTGTCTTTTCCAGGGACATATATTTTGCATGATATATTATTACAAATGATATAATCAGCATAACTGTTTGAGTGAAATGTTCCACATTTCATAATTTCTTAGTATTCAGTAGGCCTCCTTTAGATTTAATCAAAGCATTCACTGCACAGGTTTGTGCAAAACATGATAAACACAAACCCCTATCACGACCACAAGGAGGTTACCCAATGTGACTCTACCCTCCCCAGCAACCGGGCCAATTTGGTTGCTTAGGAGACCTGGCTGGAGTCACTCAGCACGCCCTGGATTCAAACTCACGACTCCAGGGGTGGTAGTCACAGCATTTAATTTTTAAAATGTATTAGTACATGTTGAAATTACATTAATCAAGATTAATATGTGCTGTAAAAGTATTGTTAGTTCATTTTAACTAATGCATTTAATTAATGTAAACCAGTGGTTAAATTGGCTTTTGTAGGGAGGGGGAGCCCTTATTTACCGTGAATGGTCATCATTCAAAATCCCGCCGTAAAATGACTTAGGGTTTTTACACCAAAGGGCTCTTTTTCCAGTATTAATGTGTAAGGTAGGGTTGAGTAGTTATTCAAACAAAGACAAATACTTTACAATTCACTTATTTTATTATTATTTTTTATCTTGAATGTTAACAGTCAGGCAACGGATTTCACCCTCGTAAAATGTATGAAAGGAACATGTTTGAAAATATTGCAAGCCAGAGACGAATATGTAAATGTATTTTTTATTTGTACAATTTAGAAACGTTGAAGTCCCTTCGCACCTGTATGTAATGTAACTCTTGCAGTAATTATTTATCATATTCATGCAGCCTGTGTTATTCTGTTGAGTGTTGAAAAACCATCGAGGCGAAACGCATCATGACACTTTTAGCATGTAAACGGGTAAAGGAAAAAAAAAAGAGTAAACTCGCCCGCTTTGCGAGAAACATTAAACGTTCTATAAAGTTTTTTTTTTTTATTAGTAAAACTGAATAACAAATTAACAGGGAAGTAGAGTTGGAAAAAAAATTATAATCTCCACCTTTATTGAGGTTTGTAATGCCTGATAGAAAAGTATCTATCTTTGAGAGCAATATAATACTTTAGGTAATTGCAGAATAGTCCCATTAGTCACAGATACACTTCAGAAAATTGAGTACACAACTATTTCTGGCCTTAAAAGTTACAAAAACCAAATAAATGCAGAACATTGGCTCTCAAAAGCATTACAATGTTAAGACTAGCACACTGACCTAACCATGGTAATGAGGAGCCTTTCCTTCTGTGTAATATGTGTATAAATATTAGGTAACAAATGGGATAATAATGGGCTCATGCTCATGTACAGACAGGAGCAGTCTGGCGTCACTGTCGTGCACCTACAGTATATGCAAACTGTTAAAAATCAATATATTACTTTAGATGCTCACGCAGCTGATGTTATTCTTCATTTAGTAGTTCATTTAACATGTAAACTAACATGCTTTAGTTATATAACATGTTCTAGCTACATGCTATTTTTATATTCGATCGCTCTAGCCGTTAGCGGGTTTCCATAGTAACGTCGCTGTCTTAGAATTGTGACAGTTTTCCCTTGATGGTTGTGGGCGGGGTGCTGAACCAGCGATTAATGCATTTATGACGTCTGATAATTCCATGTAGCCTGGGTGTCTCTGTGTAGTCTTGCTAATTATTCAGTCTCATATGCCATGTATTTGCCAGGAGTCAGGAGATGAAAAATAATTTAAGTGGAATAACAATATTTGGTGCTGAAGGAGACGGAGCTGAGCTCCGGCAGGGAGTGTTGTGGACCTGAGGAGGCGGAGCTGCGCTCCGGTGCGCTCCGGCCCAATTTAACCTCTGATGTAAACAAATGCAATCATAATTTATCAGTAAGTCTTGCTTGCACTGACCTTAACAGAAATCTCACTAGGAATCCATGCAAATTAATTCAAGTATCTTCACTTAGTCACATATCCTGCAATATGCTTATCAAAACGATTGCCATCAAGTTCAAAATCTCCCATCATTCTCAACCAAATGCTTATTTTATGACCAAAAATGCAACAGGTCCATCAGAGTCTGAGAGAATGTTAATTAGCACCTCCATAACCATGCTGCAGCTGGCATGACTATGGCTTCTCATTTGATCTACCTGACAGCCGGGTGGGCACAGGAGTGCAATTAATGGCTTTTCAATCACTTCGACAGTGCACACATCCGCAAGGGTTACCGGATCGCAGAATACACTACGGAAGTGATCTTCATTTTGCTGTCCATGGCAACTAAACCTCAAGGGAAGCCTATGGCAGCAAGGCACCTGTATCCACCAGTCACAATCAGGAGTAAAAATGCAGTCCCTGACACAGAGGAGAAAGCCCGCCAGCACTGGAGTAAGAGTTAACAGGAGCCGCCATAAGTTCACCAAGTAGGAAGAGCCGGAACAAGGATCTGAGAAAAGCAGAGAATTATATTCTCTTATGAAATACACACTTTGTTTAATATCAAATGTTTGTACACACATTAAAGAGAACAGCATCAGATTCAGTGATTGAGCTGCAGAAAGAGAAATAAAGTATGTGAGCATTGTCGCAAAAATCTACCAATGTCCGGTGGTTTTATTTTCAGCACATGCAATGAATGGGTGCATATATTCAGCTACGTAGATCATCCAAATGAATTTCCAAATCTAACACTACACATCATTTAGTTTTCTTAACAAAATGCATGACCATGTTAATTACAAATAAAAAAAAATAAAAAAGGATACATTTTTGAATCTGACTTATGGAATCTGTTGACAGCTATATTGTTTCATTTCATCAATAACCCAATGCTGTTTATTTGTTGCCTTAAACCGCTTTAGTTTTGATATCATTTTGGTGTTGGCCTCACCCTACAAGGAAACACATCAACTTGTTCTGCACCCAAACCAACAAGCCCTGGGCTGCGCAAGACACCTGCAAAAAAAATAAAAATCACATAGCTTCAATTCACATACTCTTCAATTCATGTACAAAGGTACTTTTGCGTTTTGGTGAACTAGAAGTACAAACAAATAAACTATACTTTTGTATTTTTAGAAGAAAATTTACAAAACTCTTTCCCATAAAAAATCATTTCCTTTTGTGTTCCAAGCAGGAAAGTCATACGGGTTTGTAACGACATGAGGGTGAGTATATGATGACAGAATTTTCATTTTGGGGTGAACTACCCATTTAAGAAAATAAACCCTCACTCACCACTACACGTGGAGTGACCAGAAGATGGACGTTGTGTCGCACCATGCAACCACCACGGATGTCCCACAACCGAGTTGCTCTTTTAATTGCTTTTTCACTCCACTGATATAACCCTAAACTGAGAGAGAAATACAAAAAAGAAAAAAAAAGAAAGGGTGCTAGGATAGATTTTTTTTAAATTGAAAACCATGTTACTAAAAGTTGTGAAACTCCAAATAGTCTTGTTCATACAACAGTATACAGAAAGTCAAGCCCCATTTCTTTTCTTGCGATAGCCATGAATAACATCTTTAACTATAGTGACAGTGACTGAAGAACAGTAAATATAAAAAAATGACAATTTCCTTAACACTGGAACGTCTTATCACAACTGACAGCGTTATTCAATAAACAAGTCCAATCGAGGCATGAGTTAATCTGTCAAACCTGCTGTGAAAACACGGCCAAATATTTAATCAATAAAGGTCCATTAAAACAAAAAGATCCATTATATATATATATATATATATATATATATAACACATTTATGAACAGTAGTATGGATGGGCATTTTGAGTAATTTTTGTAGTCATGTACTCAAAAAAACAATTAAATGATTACTTGAATTTAATAATTTAAGTTTAACCTTTAACATTTCAGCCTGTTTTTTTATTAAAAAATTAGCACTATGCATAAACATCTATATTAAAAAATGACAAAACAAACAAACATTTGCACTCGCACATCGAACAATACATTCTGAGTCTTCAAAAGCGATACAATCACTTTAAAAAAAATACATTTTCTATTTGGGAGAACTATTCCTATAACAACGTAATGCATCCAGTGCCAACCTATGCATGGAGTTGTAATGGAAAAATGTAGGTGAGAATAAACAGGTTCGTTGTTGCCCATGGCAGGCAAAGGCACAAAGGAAAATCAAATTGCAATATTTGAGTAGTGTTTTTACTAGCGGAATATGTACTCATTTAATCAGTTACTCGTGCACATACAGCATATGCACATTTTATAATATTTCAAACATAATGAATATACAAGCATATCTTCCCTTCACCTTTCATTGTAAGCAGGTATGCCACTGGCAGAACATGGTGTCAAAGGTTTGCCATCATCATCATGGTAAAAGGCAAATAGCCCAGCAGAAAAACCCTAAGATACAGAAAAAATAAATATTATTACACAGTTGTCTCATCAATCATCAGACAAATTATGTGTTGGGTTTCATGTCATTACCAGGGCATGTATGATCTCGTGTTTGACTGTGGACAGCATCAATTCAAACTCCTGAGCTTGAGTGGAGATCATATTGGGACACAGATTGGCATATCCAGCAATAGGTCTAAATGAAGAAATTCTCCCATTAGTATTGGCAACACGGTGTATCAAATATTTCAAAAGTGTAAAGAAAGCCGGCTCAATCTTAACCTCCATATATGTGGCCATTTCATCTGTTATTATTGTTACCTGTCTAGTTCAGACACCATCTGGCAGTAAGGCCACAGTGTTCTCTTGTCCACAACGCTCTGTGGTCATGGCACTCACATACAGCACAAAATCTGCCCTCTCCACCCCCTCACCGTCAGGTTGGCAGGCGGGGCCACAGGACTTCCCAGACTCACTGCATGCCCTACATTGCTAAAGAAGAAGAATTCAGCACAACTGAAATACTCTCATTTAAAAAGGAACTACTACTATTTTTTATATTTTCTGAAGAAATCTTTAGTGCTTGCCATAGCAAAACTCACTTACTAGGGTGATTTGTGTGATTATCAGGGCATTATGTGGTTGCTAAAAACAAATGACAAAACATAACATTAAAAGAATAATTTCCCCTAAAATGAAAATGTTCTCATAATTTCCCCTGATGCCATCCCAGATGTATATGACTTTCTTCTGTTGAACACAAAGATTTTTAGAATGAAAATATCTCCACTCTGTTGGTCCATTAAATGCTGACCAGAACTTTGAAGCTCCAAAAATCTTATAAAGGCAGCATAGAAGTAATCCATATTATTCTAGTGGTTAAATAAATAAGAATAAAGTTAGAAACAGATCAATATTTAAGTCCTTTATTACTATAAATCTCCACTTTCACTTTTACATTCTTTGTGCATATCTCCACGTATTGGGCAGGGAGGAGAATTTATATTAAAAAAAAGGACATATATATTTATGTTTCTCACCCATACCTATCATATCACTTCAGAAGACATGGATTTTATCACTGGAGTCATATTAACTACTATTATGCTGCCTTTCTTTTCTATTTGGAGCTTCAAAGATTTGGTCCCCCATTCACTTGCATTGAATGGACCTACAGAGGCAAGATGTTCTACTAGAAATCTTTGCTTGTGTTCAGCAGAAGAGAGGAAGTCATTCACATCTGCGATGGCATGAGGGTGAGTAAATGATAAGAGAATTTTAATTTTTGGGTGAACTATCCATTTAAGCCACCAAAGCTAAAATAAGAGGAATAAAATCACAACACATCTTGGTGTTTTTGTGACAGCAGGTGCAGTTTCACCATAGATTGGCTCATCTCTTACATGATGCTGCGACTGAAAATTATCTATGCAGTTAGGGAATAACAGAAAAATAATCCTGCTGTCAAAGGGACAAAATATGTATAAATAATGTCACAATGAGCCTCACCTGTAAATGCTGTTCAGGAACAATAACTGGGCCACACTTGGTGATGTCTGCACATGTTCCCTGACAGTAGCGATGGGGGTCATCTATTATTTTTAAGGTACTGATTTGTTGCACATTGTCTACTCATAAAAAATAATAGGACATAAAACAACATTCACTAATAAGATTAAGGGCCCAACAAGCTTCCAGAAATGCAGAGATGACTGCACATTTAAGAGGATTTGCTCTGTCAGAATCCTGAAGGCCTTCTGAAGATAATCAATAGCTTGGGGGAGGAGCTTGTCCTAGACAAAGAAGATCAGTCATGCATTCAATCTAATTTAGATGGAGCTGAAAGCCCATTCAAGATTTAACAAATTATGTTCATAACTGTATTTGGCATCAGAATTGCATTTTGATACAATCTAAAAATCTGACTGCACAAGTCAAAACATACCTTCACAAGACTGCTTTAGTCTTCACTTAACCTATTAAAGATATTATGTTAATGTATAATCATGAAAATGTGTCATAACAGCTAAGCACCACATTTAATCAAATAACTAACCCATCCAAGCTGGAGTCGTACTCGATCTGGAACTTTAACTGTTTATCAGTGCTTCTTTTGGTCAACCTGTCTGGCTTCAAGAACACTTTATGTTTCACCTGGAAGTTCATTCAGTACAGATTATTATAAGTAGGCCTACTGGTAAAATAAACAAATTTTATTGATCAGTGAAGGGTTGTGTGTGTAAAGACTTAAAATGAAACTGCCCTGCCCTGCTGAAAAAACTAAAGTCTATAGACATCAGCTGGTTAGGTTGGTCAGTTTGATGGTTTCAGAGAGGTTCAGGACACTTTTTTGCTGGTCAGGGTGGTAAACCAGCTGACAGACCAGCTAAACATCAGCATGGCCAGGCGGAGACCACCAAAACCACAAAGGCTAGTTTGTTCTGTTTGTTTTTTTGTTTAGCAGGGTGAATGTCTCGGACTAACAATCTAACAATTTATATTCATGTTTTTATCATTTAACTACACAAACTCTAAAGAAAAAGGGCAGTCACAGATTCTGATTTAAATCCAATATGATCACTATAATGGGCATGTTTAAATTTTAGAGTTTGAAGACATTAGCTGTTTGAGCAACGATTGAAAAGGTACTGTCTCTTTAAATAGATTTAAACTCAGTAGAAAGCAGAAAAAAGACAGATATGAACAGGGGCGGATCTACCGGGGTGGCATAGGGTGGCAAATGCCACCCTAAAAGAATACCTTGCCACCCCTGCTGCCACCCCAGTTGGCAGCAAAGAATTAAAAGTTATGGCCAATTTGACAATTTACGAGCACGAATCTCCAATGTCCGACTGCACTGAATGCAGCACGAGATGACGCCAGAGCGACAAGAGACTTAAGCCTTTCCGGTGATAATGCCCTCACTTCAATCATACTTCTATCTCCTATTAAGTGAGATCACATTGTATGGTCACTTATTCCTAATATGAACTGTTTCACATGAAACCTCAAATGCAAGACATTGATTGCATGAGATTAAGTTTGTCTATGAGTTTGTAAACGGCAGCCTGTGCCCTTTTGTAGTGTGTACATACTATTTCTCATCAAACTGTGATAAACGTGATTAAATTAAGTATATATAAGCCTACCATATGTTGCCACCCCTCAAAAATTCCTGCCCCCCTCTCGCCACCCCATAAATATTTTTCTAGATCCGCCCCTGGATATGAGGGACTGACCTCTATATGTTCTGGCACTTTATGGTTACAGGTGTGCGTCGGTGCTGAAGATGATAAAGATCAAGATGATGTTGATGATGATGATGATGATGATGATGATGATGATGGTGGTGGTGTTTAAGTGTAAAGCAGCTCGGCCTGTGATCTGGCCTGCTGCCATCCTAACGCCATTAATCACCCCGTGATTTTAACATGCATATCCCATCGACACCGTAGAAAATGTAAATATTTAACGTAGGGGAGTCAAATCAGATTTTCACTAAACCGGCTTTATCCATAAACCCAGGGCAGCATGAACATATGAACGCAGAAACAATGCGTCAACGTGTCTAAATAAAAGTCCGCATCCCTTAAAAACACAGTATGAAGTAAATATTATACGACGATATTATTATTATTAACATAATTATTATTCTATTCGAGGTTTTCTCATACTTTTGGCATACCTAACAATACGTACATTTTAACTTACATGCCCCCTTGAAAATAGGCATTTAAGGGGCGGCTCAGCAGCACCCACATTTTCACCTACAGTCACCAAAATTGGTACATATAGTTCTCACCAAGCCAAACTACTTTTATACTTGCAGTCATTAGCTCCGTCCAATAGGAAGTCGGATATTTTGGATTTTCTGAAAATACTCTAGTTTAAAAACTATGTAGGGCCGTTTCTAGGCACAGGTAACTAGGCGTTCGCCTTGGGCGCCCCCACAATGAGGCTGCTGCCACACACCCCAAACACCTTCATGATTTGGTCATATTTATCAATCTATTTCTGCCTAAAGTACAGTTAGTGTTGTTATAGTAAATTCAAGGGTGGTAATCTAGAATTCTAGAGAACCCGACTACAAAATTTCCCCTGAATGCTCATCCCTAGTGACAACAATGTATCATGCTACTGTTTGAAAAGTTTATTTCTGCATTCGGTTCACATAATATATTAAAACGTAGGCAGTACATACGGTGCAGTATCCTAGTATTTATTTCAGAAAAGAGCCTGCATTTGTAGTGCATTCTAGTTCTAATGTATTCTGCATTTTACAATGTCAAAGGAAGAGGAGCTACCCTGACAATATTCAAATTGTTGTCAGTAAAATCAAGAGCTTATTTGGATTGTACAGTATTTAACCAAACTGATTTTAATCACTGTAAACCATATGGGCGAATTATAAACAAAAAAAAGAAAAGAATGAATTTTACTCCAAAATGGAGACAAAACATACAAATTATTTCATAGAAGAGTACACAAAATCACATTTAATTACAGAGTCATCTACAGAATGCAAAGTAATGGTCCCTTGGTTAAATGTACAAAGAAAAACAAAAATTAAATAGGCAATATTCTATAGACTTCGACAAATAAGTCCTACTTTCTAAAGAGCAGCAAACAGGTTTGTTTCAAAGAAGAATTGTCTTTGATCAGGTTATGTCAGATATGCAGTATCTTATTCACAGCTTGAGCTTCCCAGCTAGAGAGCTGCTAGGGTAAATCCGTGAGAAGCGGCCCAGTGTCCACACAGGAAACACATTCCTATAAGAGGTGTAGCTGATGGCACAGCTTTTGTTGAACACTCCAGAAATGTTCTCCTGCAAAGAGGGGGGGGGGACTCTTAACTTCCATTAGATAGATTCAGAAACTAAGACCATGAATGGATTTTGTAGATCTGGCAAAACGTAAATGTTAAAGACAAAAACATTGCTCACTTGTGGCCAGTCTCCATTGGGAAGCTGCCTGTCAATCAAAACTTGAATGCCCCGCTCGATCACTCTGATGTCAGGGTACCTAAACAAATGTTTTGTTTTTTTTAAAATTAAATTAAAGATGATTGCTCAACTTAAAATCATTCAACTACAAGACTCTGGTGATGATGTTACCTGACAGCCATCAACCCCAGCAAAGCCCAGCAGGTGTTGTGGATCTGGGAGTTCTTGCTTTGAACATAGCATCTCTGCTCACATGACTCAAAGTCCTCCCCCCAGCCTCCATCCTCCATCTGCTTAGACAGCAGGAAGTCACAGGCACACTTCACCTCCATACAAACAGACCTGCAGCACAGGAAAGGAATGAGAAGGTCACATAATGTGTGAAAATTATTCAAGATATAATAAAAGCATAGCAATAGATAGGGATGAACAATAGTCAATCAACTAGGTTCATGACATCATGGCTGAAATGTACAGCTGACTGTAAAGTTCCCAAAGTCTTCCTATGGATACGTATTATCGGAGTTTGCTCAGCCCACAAAGGCCATGTATTATTATTTCTCAGTCTTGTTTTGTGATCTCAACATAACAAAAGTTTTCTAACAAATCAAGTTATCTTTATCTTTATATATATATATATATATACATACACACACACACAGTGAGGGGAAAAGTATTTGATCCCCTGCTGATATTGTATGTTTGCCCACTGACAAACAAATGATCAGTCTATAATTTTAATGGTAGGTTAATTTGAACAGTGAGAGACAGAATAATGTCAAAAATTTTATAAATTGAATTGCATTTTAATGAGGGAAATAAGTATTCGAACCCTCTGCAAAACATGACTTAGTAATTGGTGGCAAAACACTTGTTGGCAATCACAGATGTCAGACGTTTCTTGTAGTTGGCCAATAGGTTTGCACACATCTCAGGAGGGATTTTGTCCCACTCCTCTTTGCAGATCTTCTTCAAGTCATTAAGTTTTCGAGGCTGATAATTGGCAACTCGAACCTTCAGCTCCCTCCACAGATTTTCTATGGGATTAAGGTCTGGAGACTGGCTGGGCCACTCCAGGACCTTAATGTGCTTCTTCTTGAGCCACTCCTTTGTTGCCTTGGCCGTGAGTTTTGGGTCATTGTCATGCTGGAATACCCATCCATGACCCATTTTCAATGCCCTGGCTGAGAGAAGGAGCTTCTCACCCAAGATTTGACGGTACATGGCCCCGTCCATCGTCCCTTTTATGCGGTGAAGTTGTCCTGTTCCCTTAGCAGAAAAACACCCCCAAAGCATAATGTTTCCACCTCCATGTTTGATGGTGGCGATGGTGTTCTTGGGGTCATAGGCAGCATTCCTCCTCCTCCAAACATGGCAAGTTGAGTTGATGCCAAAGAGCTTGATTTTGGTCTCATCTGACCACAACACTTCACCGAATTCTCCTCTGAATCATTCAGATGTTCATTGGCAAACTTCAGACGGGCCTGTACTTGTGCTTTCTTGAGCAGGGGGACATTGCGGGCACTGCAGGATTTCATTCCCTCACGGCGTAGTGTGTTACCAATTGTTTTCTTGGTGACTATGGTCCCAGCTGCCTTGAGATCATTGACAAGTTCCTCCCGTGTAGTTCTGGGCTGATTCCTCACCGTTCTCATGATCACTGCAACTCCACGTGGCGAGATCTTGCATGGAGTCCCAGACCGAGGGAGATTGACAGTTCTTTTGTGTTTCTGACATTTGCGAATAATCGCACCAACTGTTGTCACCGATGGTCTTGTAGCCCATTCCAGCCTACAATCTTTTCCCTGACATCCTTGGACAGCTCTTTGGTCTTGGCCATGGTGGAGAGTTTGGAATCTTGATTGATTGATTGCTTCTGTGAACAGGTGTCTTTTATACAGGAAACAAACTGAGATTAGGAGCACTCCCTTTAAGAGTGTGCTCCTAATCTCAGCTCGTTACCTATATAAAAGATACCTGGGAGCCAAAAATCTCTGATTGAGAGGGGGTCGAATACTTATTTCCCTCATTAAAATGCAATTCAATTTATAACATTTTTGACATGCCTTTTTCTGGATTTTTTTGTTGTTATTCTGTCTCTCACTGTTCAAGTTAACCTACCATTAAAATTATAGACTGATAATTTCTTTGTCAGTGAGCAAACGTACAAAATCTGCAGGGGATCAAATACTTTTATCCCTCACTGTATGTATATATATATATATAGAAGACTGTGGCTCAGGTGGTAGAGCGGGTTGGCGGTTCGATTCCCGGCCCACATGACTCCACATGCCAAAGTGTCCTTGGGCAAGACACTGAACCCCAAGTTGCTCCCAATGGCAGGCTAGCGCCTTGCATGGCAGCTCTGCCATCATTGGTGTTTGAGTGTGAGTGTGTGCGTGAATGGTACACAATGTAAAGTGCTTTGGTAACCGCTAAGGTTAAAAAAGGCGCTATATAAGTGCAGACCATTTACCATTTATTTATTTTAAAGACTTAAAATAACAAAAGCATGCTTCTAGATACCTTGCCAATATTAAATAATTATCATGCTGGCAACCCTTTTTCTACATTCTTTTATAAAATTAAATACCCTCAAAGAGGAGGAAAAAATATGTTTCATTTTGTTCAAAATGGATTTAATTTTTTAAAGAAGCAGGTTATGCTCAGCAAGAACAAATAAACAGCCAATGAGATACTGCAAAGTGCCAACCAATACTATTAAACTAACTGAGCATTCAAACATTGATTGCATTTATAGAGACCACTAAGCTGATTTAGGCAAAGTTTGACGTAGATAGAAAACAAATAACATACCCATTCTTAAAAGTGTGGCCCATACATGCAAATGCTTCCAGACCAAACCAGACACAATATGTGAAACAGACTCCCCAAGATCTAAGACAAAGAACAAAGGCATTGTTCAATGTCCAGAGACAAAAATCTCTACTTGAAATACAACAGACTATATAGAGAAACATCATAATTTCCTTAATTATGATTAATTAAATAATGAAGGCTTACCCTTCCCATGAGCCATCAGATCTCTGAACCCTCTTGCAGTAGTCCAGCCCCTCTTGAAGAGTTGACCTGTATGATTCCAGAGATTTAGTTTAAACAAACCATTTTTTTTCAGCCTCTATCTGCTGAAATATTGTGTTTGACAGTACCTAATCTCCTCTGCTCTGTGCTCAGGATATACAATATGAAAGTGTTTCAGTGCCTGCATCACAGCTGATGTGCACTCAACATATGTGTAGTCAATCATTATGTCACCTGAGAAATAAATCGGACGTGTCAAAGACTGATGGAAAATGCACTGACGACTTAATTACAAGACATATAAGGGGACGTTCACACACAATACATTCTTACGTTTAAAACAACTAGACGGTGAGCAACATACATTAAAATAAGGTGCAAAAAGAAGGTAATGAGCATGACCTCTCAAATGTCCCCATGTAGATATGCTTATCCATGTCCCCAGATTTATCTGATTGTTCCTTTGTTTAATAACTAAAAGGTGAACTATATTTAACTTTACACACTGGTCTTAAAAACAAAGCACTCATGGCACAAAACGGTGAGACACAGCCAAGGCCGTTCGTCTGCAGAATGTGCACATGAGCAAGAATTTTAAAATAGCACAGATGAACGCAAGAACATGTCCCGTGTGAACAACTCCTTACTGTAAGAATAACAGCATACTCACCAAACACTTCAGATGGGTTGAGCAGCTCCAGCAGTTTACCACCACGTTTTGTCTCATATGTGGCAAACCCTCCATCAGGATTTCTCATGCTTAGAAGCTAAAGCAGATTGAGCGAATGGAAGAATACTCAGACACTCAGAAGTTATATGATTAGCATGTTTGTTCTGACAGTTTGTGAGTTGACGAGGCTCGAGTTATAAAAAGGTTTTATTTTTGGGATAATGTTTTCAGACAGAATCTTAAATATGTTTGTATATAATGTAAGGTTTTTACCACATTGACAGCATCAAAGAGTCTTTCTGTGGGAACTTTTTCTTGAAGGAAACTGCATTGCTCTTGCAATAACATCACAGATTTCAGCCCTTCTGCCGTACAGTCTGCAACTATCCAACCACAGTCACGTGTGCTGAAGGGAAAACCTCCCTGAATCACACACACTTGATTGTTAACATGCCTTTATATCAGATTTTAAAAATAGCAAACAATTCAGTTTGAATGTTGAAATGCAAAAGACAAATGTTAACCTTGTTCATTTGTCTGTAATACTTCTCATATTCTGAAGGATTATCTTTGATCTACAATAAAGAGAAAATAGTTAGGCCTCACATAAAGTCAAAAATGTTTTTGTGTCACAGTTTGCACTGATGCGCATCTCTCGCGCATGTCTGTCACATTTCACACCAAAATCAAAAGAAACAATTACGAATTTTGCTGCAAGAACATTGCATATATTTTTAAGGACTATTTCAGTAATTAAAGCTGACCTAACGGAATTTAAAAAATAAACTTTGTTTTTAAAACAGCTTTCTGTATATGACCCCCATCTGCTGTTGTTCAAACAAAGAGATAGTCGCACCACCAAATCACAACATTGGTTGTGTCAATTTCATTGTGTTTCTGTAGATGGGTCGCTAAAAACAAACATAGGATTTTCATACCACAGTGCTTAATGTTTTCAAGAAAATTAACTTATGAATGCCTTATAGTTGTCTGCATATTATGGTTGGATAGGAGAAAGTATGTTAACACAGAAAAAGTTACATACTTCAGCTTTGTTTTGTTTTTTGCTTTATTACATTATTTTCATGACAATTCCAACTCCAGGTGTGGTAGTCAGCATCTTTACTTGCTGAGCTACCCAGGCCCACATGCTTAACTGTTATTAAAACAATGTCACAATGCAAAACATCTTAACGGTCCAAAGCTTCATTTTTGTCTTGCTAAATTATTTTTTTTGGGGGTGGGGGTGCAATGTGACATGTTCTTAGCAGGGTTTGTGAGATTCCTCATTAACATACCATATATAGAATTGCTAATCACAACACAGACAAGTAAAATAAATAAAGAAAGATAAATATGCTTGAATAGTGAAGAATAAGACATTTAAAATTGACATTTAATCATGCTCACCTGAGTGAGGTCCAAGAAATGATGGGCTTGTCTGAGGCACTCTGTAAACCTGGGGACATCGTGGGCACCAGCCTGTTCAGTAAAAAGCCCAATTGAACAGAAAAAAAAAAAACATTAGTTATTATTTGCCAGTTTATGGTTTTAGGTAATGAAGATATGTTTAAAAAGTCTTGTGCACCTCAAGAAATGCTTGCACTGCAAAGGCAGTGTCCCATAGCTGTGATCCATTTGTTCCCTGAATGAAGAAAATATTAAAAAGAAGATAGAAAGTAAAACCTTGCTAGTCTCAATTTATATTTCCCACATGTAAGATAAAACTAACCTGAAGACCCAAAATGTACGATTCACAATTAGATCATGACAACTCACCTGCATTTTCATACCATCCAGACCCAGCCTAGAAAATTGGAAACATTTTACAAAAAAGAAAATCAAAATATTAAGCAGAGCATAGATATATAACAAAAATCAGATCACTAACCATAAGTAATCTGGAATCCTGGACACATGCTCCTGGAAGGCAGGTGATGTGGGTCCATCCACATACCAGCGTACCAACATATTGATCGTTTTCGAGATCTGAGAAAGCAGGTCAAAGTGTTGACTTATCTGTGTAACACTAAAGTCAACAAACTGAACTCTTGTGTTTTTAGAGCAGAGCATAACTAGAAAAAATTAAATCCACTACATACATTACGGCCAAACTCTATATGAAGATTGCGATGAGATCTTAAAATACATCAAATAAATGTTCTTCACTGTTCTCTCACCGGGCCGATGCTAATACACTTAGTGAAGCGATCATCTGCTTTGATATGATCGTAGAGCTCTTTCACTGCTTTTTCTCTCAGTGTAGTGCTGTGATGAGCTTCATACACATTCAAGATCACTGTAATATCATGTTTCAGAGTATTAAGTGATTTAATTAAACACTAAAGAAAATAAATCTGACTTTTTCACATTCAGAGATGTTACACTTCACTTACAATAAGCGATATTAAGCAAGGTGTTGTGTGGTGTGTATAAGTCACAGGTAGCAACATTATTCCTCTGAGCTGGCCAGTTAATAGTGGAGTAATCCTGGACATAAAGCTCCTGTTTAAAAAAGAAAAAGAATGGAGTCTAAACAATCAACAGCTATGTTTGGAATGGAATACAGTATAATGTTTACTGCATACTATTTTTATAAAATGATTTATCATTATCATTATGTAACTATACATTTTGCAACAATGTTATCATATGAAAATGTGCATACTATACTTACTGTATACTGCAGACATTGTTAAGGGATAGTTCACCCAAGAAAGAAAATTCTCATAATTTACTCACCCTCATGCCATCCCAGATGTGTATGATTTACTTTCTTCTACTGAACGCAAACAAATATTTTTAGAATAGCTTTCTCAGCTCTGCTGGTCCAATCAATACAAGTGAATGGTGGCCAGAACTTTGAAGCTCCAAAAAGGACATAAAAGCAGCATAAAAGTAATCCATAATCGAGTTGGTAAAGCCATGACTTCTTTACTAAAAACTCTCCTCCCTGTACTGTAGATGGCGATATGCCCGAAGAATGCGAATCGCCAAAAACAAAAGAGGAAGAATGTGAAAGTGAATGAGTAAGTGGAGATTTATAGTCTTAAATATTGATCTGTTTGTCACCCACACTGATCATATCACGTTTGAAGACATGGATTTAACCACTGGGGTTGTATGACTTACTTTTATGCTGCTTAATATGCTTTTTGGACCTTCAAAGTTCTGGCCACCATTTACTTGCATTGAATGGATCAGCAGAGATGAGATATTCTTCTAAAAATCTTTGTTTGTGTTCTGCTGAAGAATGAAAGTTATACACATCTGGAGTGGTATGAGGGAGAGTCAATGATGAGAGCATTTTCATTTTTGGGTGAACTATTGCTTTAAAAGTAGTATGGTTGTATGTTACTCCAAATAAACAGGCATGGCCTCTAGTGGTGAAATTGTGAAACTGTACCTGTCTTAAGCTGAGCACCAGAGGATCTTCATCAGCAGACAGCCTGACGGCATAGCAGTAGCTCATGGGAAGGTAGACTTGCCGACAATGGCACCACAAGGTAGAGGGATGTGCCGGCACCCAGGTAGGGAATAGCCTGATAGAATAAATGCAACAAAGCCAACTAAGTACATGGACAAAGTAAAAACTCACTAAATGTGTGAACTAAGGAATTTTCTGAGTACCACATCTCTGGAAAAAGTGTATTCATTCCTTCCCAGCTGTACACGTTGAGGATGGCCAACCAGAATTTACCCCAAGAAGGTATGCCAACAGCACCCCCTGTAAATGAGCAGGAAAATACTGAAGCAGAAGAGCATTTAATCTTATTCAGTTGGCTGCATTAAAGACAAACATATATCTCAGTGACTATATCAGCAATCCCAGACCTTTGCTGTGTAAATTATTTCTTGCCCGAACCATATCTGGGTCATCAGCCCCAACTCCCAGAATTCTCAATGTGGTATAACTCAAAGCCGTTCCAAAAACAGTAGACTTATCCTCAATATGCCTGGAAAATGAACATAGAAATAATTCCCTTAAAATTGTACCTCATGCACTTGACAAACAATGATTAATACTAGCCTATTATGGCATGAGTGAACCTCATGAAAACATGCCCAGGTCAAATATCACCCCAAAATCAAAAGAACATTTTTGCATGAAGAAAAAAATCTTAATGGTGGGACAAACAGTTTGCCTATGAAGCACATTTAACCCCCACACTATCATAACAGTAATTAAATTAGTAAATAAAATAGTATTTTGTTGTTGTTTGCAATTCCCATTGTTCTTAACAGTGACTCTCATTAGACTTTCATTACTGTAATACAGTATTTTTTATTGAACTGCAAAAAATACTGTCTGTACTACAATTATTTTTATTGTATTACATTGTAATTTCATTGCATTTTTTTTAATCAGTAAACATAAAAAAAAAAAAATTAACTACCGCGATGTAAAAATACTATACAATATACTGTATATCATAATTCCTTTGCATTACAGTAATGAGAATTACATTTTTCTTGCATCACAACAAACAGAATTAGGGAGGGGGTATGCCTGATTGTAATGAAAACAGTCACAACGTTAACTATTTAAATTGTCCTAAACTTAATTTTCTTTAAGCTAAATTTAATTTATAATTCCATTCTTTTACCTTTGGGATGACATATGATCTGGACATTTTCTTAACAGGTTTCATGAGATTCACTCACATTTAATAAAAGTTATGTTGTTGTTAATAATACTCACAGTCCCCAGCCTCCATCAGACAGCTGCACAGATCGCAGGTATCGAACCATCTCCTGCTTCCATGCTTCTGGGAGAGAGATCTTAGCAACATGGCAGGTTATGAGCAAACCTGAAAAACATCAGACAAGTGTTATGCATTTGAACAATTGCTAAATCTTGTCTACTGCAAACTGATAAGCACAAAATGGTGTCCCACACTTTTTGTACAAAAGACAAATTTGCTCATTTGATTAGTGACCAGGAAATATTACACATCATCTTCATTTCACTTTTTTATTTTCAGATATAAATTAGATTTTGAATCCAAAATTTTTAATGTGAAACATTTTCATCTTTTGAAAGGCACAGTATATTGGGATTATATTGGTCATCTGCCAATTCTTTAGATATCAGTCATTGAAATCTCCATATTGATTGACCACTAAATATGATGATATTACAGTATGGTAGTACTAACTTCCTGTATATTAATTTATATTACCCATCTCATCTAATAAATGAATGCATAAATACATTCCAATCAACTAAACAGAATAGGACATTAAAAAATGAAAATTGTCTCATTATTACTTACCATTATGACATCCCAGAAGTGTATGACTTTCTTTCTTTTGCTAATCTCAAATTAAGATTTTTAGAAGAATATCTCAGGTCTTTTGGTCCATACAATGCAAGTGAATGGGTCCCAACATTTTGATACTCATTTTCATTTTTGGGTGAACGATCCCTTTAATACATGAATCTCTCAATACCTGGAAGTAAGAAAAGGGGTCCTCCATAATCTCCAGCCCAATGTCCATCTTCTGCTTGGAGTCGACTGTAGAAATCCATTCCCTTCAGTGCAGCATCTACTGCAGAGTGGGCAGCAGGAGATGCTGAGATAAACTCACTCTAAGGTCAAAGACAAAATGATTATAGCATTTACATAAAAAAATAAAAAAATCTACAAATGCCTCTGTTTTAGATGTTTTCTCTATCATTTATTTTGTATTGTAACTTGCTTTGGTAAGAAACCATTTGCCTGTAATATAAATGTAAAAATTGAACTTATGCCATGTGTTGCAATGTACACGTGCCCATTTAAAAGACCAGCATTGTTGGTCACCAGCATTCTGCATATTGTATTTTGGATGCTGGTATGCAAGCATTCCTTGGACAAACAACTTTATTAGAAAGAATGCTGCTTAAAAAAAAAACATTTTTGCTGGTGAAGAACATGGCTAGTCCAGAACCAAACCAGGATAAAACAGAATGGAGGTATGTCATGCACCGTGTCCAGTCCCAGTGAGTGAGATTCCAGCATGCTCTGCTGTCTGTCCATGCTGTCTCCGTCATCGATGTACCTCCAGGTCTGTCTACCCTCCACATTATTTAACCTCCAGCGCATGAGATCTGTCACAGGCTCAGTCTTATAAGGCCCTCCCCTTCTCCTCAAACACCTGAATAAAACATTTAGATGGTACACTTTGAAGGCATTTTTAAAATATAATAACAGTTTACCTTTCAAGTCATTAACAAACGTAGATAATGCAGATCAGTTGTTCACATATCAATGCAGTTCAAATTGCACTAAAATGTGAATTTATATTTATTAAAATATATTAATAAAACTGCCATTTAAATGTACAATAACAAATTATCTGCTAATGTATACAATGTTTAAGTAATAATGCTAGTTAAATATTAAATATAATCTAACATTGGAGCTGTTAAGTAAATGCCATTTAAAACTTTTACAACCCATGTTGTATTATAATAACGTCTACATCTACTGATATGCATCTTGTCTGTATAACACTAATTCAAATTAATACAATACGCTCCATTCCTAACATGTTTGGGCAAATGTATTTATTTAATGTCTGCACGAATTTATGACAAAGTAATACTTACGTTCCCTCTGTCATCTTTGAAGTTCATATGCAAAACACTCCGCAAACTGGAGAAAAGCTGTCATATTTCAACTGATGGGGACCCTGAACGCCTTATTAAATGAGCACGGGAAATGTAGTTTTTATTCCCCCTTGATCGCGCTCAAAACGTTAAAATAAGTAAAACAGTGCTAATCGCTTAAACTATATTTCCCATAACACATAGCGCTGCCTTCCGAGTGAGCTATCGCATGGAGAGATATGACCAGAGGACGGGCTGTCCAATCACAATTCAGACATGTGTAAAATAGGCGTGGCATTACAATTTGCACCAATCACTTTAAGAACGTCATGAATACTTAACCCGCATGTTATTTCGTGATCTAACGCGTTATTACAACAAAACACAAACATGAAATATTAAACTTGTGTTATGTAAAACACGTTTTACAGTATGCTTTTCGCAAAATTTGAAACGATTTTCCAATAAAAAGGCCATACAGAAGTTTCATAAAAACTTGTTTTATGGTTGACCAAAAACTGAACATTAAACACAGCAGAGATATATTTTAATGAATACATACAACTCAATTGTTATTTAGGTGTTTTTCAGGTGTCTAAAGAAAAATGCACAAATTCTAACTTGTACATTCTTATTCTATTGAAATTAAAATGAACAGAATGGAGGCGGCACATGACTTATTTAGCAAACTCTTTTAATAGTCAAAAATATTCCAAAGCAAAATAAAACTGCATATCAATAACGAGCAATAGGCCAATAAAAAACTTTTTTTTCTCCAATTTAGTGTGGTAGTGTGGCATTCAGCATTTGCTGAAAAACAGAGACACCACCCTTCAGTCCTCCACAATGTCTACAAGACACTTCAGTTTGAGATCACACACACGCTCCTCCTCTTGTTGACTTGACAGCTCTCTTTTCAAGTCCTGCAGACGCTGAATTAAAGATACTGGTCTACTTTTTGTGGAAGGAGATGCCATCTTCTCAACTGGGTCATCTGATTCCATTTCCTTCAAACAACACAAAAAAAGCATTTATGATGAAGACTCCTTTTAAAATCCTTAAAGACTCCTTTTTAGTCTTCCGGTATAACTGTACCTGTCTGTGGAAGGAAGCAACAGCAAGGTGCTTGTAAGACGGGGTCATCGCCAGAGGTGTAGAGAGGAGGGTAGAGGGTAGGAAAAGAGGAAAAGAGGCAGAGTACAGAGGGTCTGCTTCAATCCGACGCTGAATCTGCTCACCAATCCTAAAGATCAGGGTCAGAAATTAAGGGAGGCTGGGGGCAAAAGTGACACTAAAAGTGACAAAAATGCCCTCAAAATTCAAAATGTGGGGAGCAAAAGATACTCCCATAAAGCATTTCTTTGTTTTTCTATTTGCAACATTTGATGTAGTCCTAAATACTTAATTCTAGGCCCATGTTTTATGCAATAATATGATGTTGATTTTACGTTATGGCTAAGAGGTCATATATAATCAGTCTATTTATTCAGATGAAGAACTATGTAAATATTTAAATGTAAGTATTTGAAAAATAAGGTTGACTGTGCATATTTTTTATATTTAGAATGAAATATGCACTCATAAAAGTACAACAATCTGAAAATCAAATCCAGGGGGCAATTACTACCCTTTAATGGAAAAGAATGTTTCTGAAACTGCAACTAAATACATGCGAAAGAAGTTTCGGCAAATGTACAAGCACAAGCACTAACCCCCCACACAAAATTTAGAACTAACCTCTGGCCCTCAGCATTCATCTCGTGTACAGTAGAGAGTGTACGCTGCAGTCGCTCCATTAAGGGAGTGCGTGTGCTGTCTGGACCAAAGGGTTTGTTCTTTTTGCAAGGTGATGATATCTTCCCAAAAGGGTCAGTTGTTTCCATTTCCTTGTAATAACACACAAAATAGAGATTTAAAGCATTTATAAAATTAACTACCTTTTTAAAATGACTGATGAATCTGGTTAAGCAGTACCTGTATGTGGACAGTGCCAGCAGCACAGCGTTTGCGGGAGGATGTCGTGACCAGAGGAGATGTAGGGAGGACAGTGGAGGGCAGAGCAAATGGAAGAGAGTCCAAAGGATCAGCTTCAATCCGATGCTGCATTTGGTCTCTAATCCTACAGATACATGCAAAATAACTGTTTCTGCACACATTCAACAACCACAAAGCAACTGATGTGTATTAAAAAAAAATACAGCTAACCCTTAATTATAAAAATGTTAAAGCTAACCTCTGGCCCTCAGTGTTCATCTCACGAATGGAAGAGAGAATATGATCAAATCTCTGCTCTATGGGAATGTGTTCAGTGTCTGGAACAGAAGGCTGCTCCTCCAACTGGCTCTGGAACAGCTTCTGCTTCGGGAGAAGTCTGGGTGCAATGGGGGGCGGCCTGACATTAGACCTACATATATGTGAACATTGAAATTCTGTTTTAGTTTTTCTCTGAGAAATGTAAACATTTTAAGTAAATAATACAAATGAATTAAACATCATAGTTACACTTCTGTTGCCAGTTGTTTCTCCTGGTATGTCTGTTTCACAGCCTCTATCCAAATATCAGGAGGCTGGAAACCCTTCAGGCTGTCTTTGTTGAAGTACACAAGAATCTCACCATCATCTGTGAGGGCATCTGTGACAGCAGCAGTTAAAACAGACATTTTAATAACAACAGAAAATGTATTAAGTTAAGATGGAATAAGATACTGAGAAGAATAGCCATTGCTTTTTTGCTACTAGTCTATCCCAAAGTCTGCAGCTCTCACCTTCTGCCACAAGAGGATCTAAAATCCAGTCCTTCATACGATGCTCCACACATAGACATATGACCTCATCCCAAGGAATATCATCAAAGGATGGTCCACTCTTCTCAAAGTCATCCTCATCTGCATTGTTCTCAAGCCAATATTGGAAGTTGACTCTTCGAAGCAGGTTCTCCAGGCGGGACATTAGAATGGGTTGGCTTAAGGGAGAGTTGGGGATCTGGGATACATACTTGAATATAGAGGCACATAAATGTGGCCATGTGGCTATGGAAAAGGGACGAGATAGATTTCGTTTCACTGAGTGTGATTGTTAATCACATGAAATGAGAAACTAGTTATGAAAAAAATTATGTTTTTCCCTATATTCTGAAAAAAGATATTTGGAGACTGAAGCTCTTGAAACCTGAATACTCTTTATCTAAACTGTCTGTATGCAAATTCTGCTTTGCCATTGATGAACTCACCACTAATGGGAGGCAGATCCCACTCAGGAAGCTGCCGGCTGAGAACGGCCCTCCTCAACCAGTGCAGGTGTTCTGGAGAGTTCCATTCCTGATGAGGAATCAGCTCCATGTTTTCAGGGAGAGAGAATTCTGGTGGTGGCCAGCAGAGACCGGACAGGTGCTCAGATGAGACCACACCTGCCAGGAAACTCAGCACACTGTTGCAGAGCTGCAAGATAGGCTCTGGGGGCTGAGAAGGAAGATCGGCATATTTCCTCTCCTGCTTGTCTCGCTGGAGTCTCGAGTGGAACTCACGGCACAGGCCTAACTCAACAACCTGCAGCAGGGTCTGAGAGGTGAGGTCTGGGCAGACGGGAGAGTGGGCAGCAAGCCACCTCACCACATGACTCATCTGAAGCAGAACAATAAAGAGAATATAACTTTACATTTTGTATTCTAAAATGTTCCTTTTCAGTTTAAAGATGCCTAATATTTTAACTAGCTGAGTATTTGAGTAACGTGTTCAGACTGACCTGCTCTGAGCCCTGCAGGTCAGTGAGGGTTGCTGGTATATGAATAAAGATGTATTCAGAGATGAGACCATCTTTGACCAATGTATTCAACATGAGTGCTGTGAAAGTGAGACAACAAAATAATTAGATAAACAATCAGATTACAGTCCAAGGCCTGTTTCACACTGAAAGGTGGCATGCGTAGAGCTTTCACACTAGCAGCGCTTTTACTGCTTAAAGGCATATTTCACTCAAAAACTAAAATTCTCCCAACATTTACTCACCCTCATGCCTTCCCAGATGTGGATGATTTACTTTCTTCTGCTGAACACAAATTAAGATTTTTAGAAGAGTATCTCAGCTCTGTAGGTCCATACAATTCAAGTAAATGGAGGCCAAAACTTTAAAGCTCCAACAAGCACATAAAGGTAGAACAAAGTAATCCATTGGTTTAATCAATTTCCGCTTCAGTGACCCAATTGGATTTATATGAGAACAAACCAAATTCTATCTCCTCTGTCACTATAAATCTTTACATCAACAGTCTCCTTGGCAAATACGATTTCAAGCTTGATTACCCTTCTAGCGCTCAGCGCATGAGTCAAGCACTAGAAAGTGTAATCGAGCTTGAAATCATGATCGTGCCCAGAGACTGCAAATGACAAGATATACATATGAAAAAGGAGTTACATTTTGGTCTGTTCTCACCCAAAACTGATTAGACTACTTCAGAAGACATGGATTAAACCACTGGATTCTGAAGTATTACCTTTATGTGCTTTTTGGAGCTTCAAAGACCAGGCCACCAATAACTTGCATTGCATGGACCTATGGAGCTGAGATATTCTTCTAAAAATCTTAATTTGTGTAATGGAGATAGAAAGTCATACAAATCTGGGATGGCATTAGGGTGCGTAAATGATAAGAGAACTTTTTGTGGCTCCATGTAGAAAATAAAGTTATTTCTAGGTCATCACATTGAGTTTTTTTTTATAGCCATTCATTAGAAAGTGAAGAAATATTACAAACTTGATTGTGGTGAAAATCTAATTTACATGAGGAGGGGGATGGCATTTAAATCTACGTGGTATTTAACCTACATTGAATGGAAGCCAAACCCTAAAGGGCAGTTCCAAACTGATTAACTGTCTGGAATCAATCAAATTTATGGAACAGAAAGTGTTGTTTATGTGCCTGGAAGTATGAGTTTTTTTAAACAATGTGTGAGAGGTTTGCTCCAATATTTTATGTGGCTTAATAAAGGTCTATATTCCAAAAGATTGTTCATTAATAGGTTTCAAGTGCTTTTTAACCACGCTATTCATTGCAAATATAGGCTATTAAAGTACTGTATCTCATTGCTTTCATTGCACTTGCCTTCCTCCAAACCCCGATCACTGGTACCACCCTCATCTTTGCCAGGTACCACCACAACCAGGGGTACAGGAGAGTGCCAGCAGCTGGCCTGCTGCACCTGCCTCAGCTGGAGGAGGGCAGATAGAAGGGTCACATCCTCATTTTGCCCCTCTCCAGCACTTGCTATAGGGGGCAGTAGCATCAGCAGAGCATTGGTACCATGGAGTTCCTTCTGTTCCTCCAGCAGACACTGATCTTCTGTGCTCAGGGGCCCATGACTTGCCTGCGCGTGCGCACACACACACACACACACGGGTTAATCACTTGCAATAGCAAAGACATTCAGGTTAGGTATGGGCACAAGTAATACAGTACTCAGAATTGATAGCGTCAGTTGATCACAAAAACATGTGATTTTCATGACTTTCAACAACTGGTTGAAAAACTTGTTTCATTATTGTAATTGGTTACAATGCCATTATGGGAAATGGTAGTCTGATTGGTTAGCACATTGTTGGATAAGTGTCTGCTTAATAATAAAATGTAAATGGAACAGATTACATCAATATAACATACAACGTTCAGCAAATTTCACATCTTAAAACCAAAAAAAAAAAAAAAGACAGACAGTGCTTAACATCTGAGGCTCACCTTTATAGCGATGTGCACTTTGTGAGTCTTTCCCCTAACATCTGTCAGGCTGTGACTGATGCACAGTGTTTGCAGTTGTCCTTCCGGTTCTTTCGCACACTCATCAGTTGTATTTCCTCCACCAAATTTCACCTCAAGCCACTCTGTCAGAATGCTACATGAAAGCAAATAGAAGTGAGTCACAATTTCACATGGTCTTTGAAGCTCACAGATTTCCCATAGTTTCTTCCAGTACCTGCTGGCAAAGCTTGTTTCACTGTCGTAGTTGCTTGGCAATAAAAGAGTGGCTTTCCAGAACATTCTGTCAGGTGCATTAGGAGTGCTTTCTGCCACAAGTGCAGGCAGATCAAGAGGTCTCCATACACGTTCACTGACAAAAAAAATGACAAATAAAGGGTTAGATCACCTAAATCAAATTATGTCATCATTTCCACACCCTAATTTTGTTCCAAACCATATCACTTTTTCTTCCTTCCTTGAAAGACAAAAGAAGATGTTAGGCAGAATGTCCACATTTCAGTTACCATTCCCTTTCATTGTATGGAAAAAAGAATCAAGACATATGGGTTTGGAACAACATGATGGTGAGCAAATGACAGACTTTTCATTCTTGAGTGAACTACCCCTTCAAGCATAAAGACAATTAGTTGTTCATTCACAAAACTGTGTGATCTCCATTCTTCTTACCTCAGTAAGAAATTGAAGTAGTAGGACACTCTCATTTGATGAACCGTTTCCTGTCTCAGTTGCAGCAAACTATAAAATAAATTATAGTTAATTGTTAGTGTCAATAAAAAATGTATTACAATAAGAATTTAAATTAAGCACATAAATAACCAAATCCTAATCTGTATATCATTAAGTTCCAGAACGTTATGCAGACCTTGTGCAGGAAACTGCCATGTTCCCCGAGTTGCCCAGATTAACCATCCCCTGAGCCAGGAGGTCCAGAGAGGGGGTGGAGGGGGCACTGGGGACAAGGGCCTTCAATTTGAACAGTGGATCCACACAGCCTGGAGCAGCGGGGAAACCTCGCATCTGTCTCTTCAGCTGACGACGCACGGCTACCACGTCACGCCACCTAGAGTAAACACATACATTCGTTCTTTAAAGGGTTCTAATGAAGAGGTAATCTTCTTTATAGATCTGTCCTTAAGACATCAGTGTCTTATGTTACACATCTGAATATCTATTGAGGGAATGCTGCAGCAGCATTCAAAATCATTACCAGATACTGACTTTAAACAGTCCAATAACTCTAACTCAATTTTTAAGACATTTAAAAACAAACAGTTTGAAAAACAATTTAAGAGCTTCTATTTTTTGGATTTGTTTTCTTTGATTTGAAAGTACAGTGAAGAGAATGCAATACATTACTCAGGGAAAGAGAGTGGAATGGGATTAGGATTTGTCACAGTCTGGAACTGACAAAGAAACACACACAAAGATAATTAAGTAAGCTCCTCAAACCTCTTGATGAATTTGTGGATGCATCTCAACTCATTGTCCAGGATTTCTTGTGCCATCATAGCCACTTCCTCAGCTAGAGTCTCCTCTGCTATACTGGTACACTCCTCCTCTGAGCATCGTGCAATAAAAGCAGCCTTCTCCTCTAATGCAAGCCTGGAAGAAAAGAACAGCATCATCCAGTTTTTGGCCTTTGAACACCTTCATGTGTGAACTTAACAAAACCCTTCAAGAACATGTCCAGATCATATTACACCACAAAATCAAAAGCTAAGAAAAGGTATTTTGTTTAAAAGAAAATTGTCAATTTTTAAAAACCTCAAAAGATGTTATTTGCATCGAAACAATTTCATGGCAATCAAGGATATTTTTGCCCAAATTTCTAAATACTGCAACGCAAAAAAAAAAAATCTAATTTCTGTAATACTTATTTATCATTTAAAGTATTTATACATCATGGTATAAATACTTGGTAGTATTTGTTGTAGTGCTTTAAGTTTATGATGTAAAATTTGCAGACATGTTATAATACTGAGAATTTAGGGGGAAATGCGTTTATCAACACATTTAAGATTTTAGAAGAATCTCTCATCTCTTTTGGTCTATACAATGCAAATGAATGGGTGCCAACATTTTGAAGCTCCAAAAAGCACATAAACCAGCATAGATCTGAAAATGCCTGTGCACCGATGCTCCCCATCCAACCTGATGGAGCTTGAGAGGTCCTGCAAAGAAGAATTGGAGAAACTGCCCAAAAATAAGTGCCAAGCTTGTAGCATCATACACAAAAAGACTTGAGGCTGTAATTAGTGCCAAAGGTGCTTCAACAAAGTATTGAGCAAAGGCTCTGTATACTTATGTACATGCGATTTTTTTACATTTTTAATACATTTGCAAAGATTTCAAACAAACTTCTTTCACATTTTGAGGAAAATAATGAATTGAATCCATTTTGGAATAAGGCTGTAACATAACAAAATGTGGAAAAAGTGAAGCGCTGTGAATACTTTTCAGATGCACTGTAAAATTGAGAAAAATAAATTATAAATGTTATATGTGTGGTCATTAAATTTGTGAACATGTGACACATGGGCAGTAGGAAATATGATATATTATAATTCCAAGTTTAAATATTGCTGAATCCCCTGAATGACCCATATAAACATTTTATGGTGATGGTGAAATATGACCTGGTCAAATTACTTGACAAGTTTTGTGAGATTTACTGCCAAACTTTTATTTAAGTTATGTGAGGACCCTATCTAATAGTTGTGTGCCTGTTCACAGTTTATTCCAATTGTTTCCATTTTTTTTTAAGTGCACAGCATTTTTGAAAACGCTTGCTGTTCCTGGAAGCTTCACAAAAATAATCCCTTACAAGCCTCAGTTAAAAAGACAAGGGTGACAGACAATGACTTGAAGTGAATATGTTACGGTAGGATAAAATACCTGATACCGTCCTCTGCGGTTTCTCTGATGCTCTCTGTTAGCACCTCTTCAGTGATTTTTGCACACAGCTCACCACTGAACTGCTCAAGGAAGGCTTCTCTCCACCTGACATCAAACACAATAAGGGAAGAAAGGTCGAAAAACTTAAATACAACAAAACTCTACAGAAAAACAAAGATGAAGAGCGAGGGTCTTACACATACCTGGCTTCTTCAATCTTGCGTTTCTCCTCAGCGATTCTCTCCTTCTCAACTTTGATCTCTGAGGTGGAAACTTCCCACAACATCTGCTGTAAGACTTCACTCACAACTGTTTTCAGCTCGCTGTCACTCACACTGCAGGAGCACATAGGATGCATTTAGGTGCAAAAAGCATTGTTAGATTTTGTGTTAGGAAAACTGAAGCATGTAAGGTAAATTCTTTATGTCAGTACTGACTAGTGAGATTGACATCAGCTAGTCTGAATTATTGTACAATATTTGGTCACTTTAAGATTATCAACATCAGCTTATAACAGTTCCTGCTTCACCAATTAACTGTGCTACTTACACCATGTGCCAGTTTCAAAATCTACCATCAGTCTTGTCTATAAATAATAATTTTCTGTTCTCACATACTGAGTAAATATTGTGCAAAATAGGTGCCAATTTAATTGCATACCATAAAACTGATTGACTGCAAATCTAAATCATGAAACAATTAAAGATCTGGAGTTCCTACCTGAGGGCTGCAGACACGTATTCAGCAGCTGCACGGGTAACATCAGAGACTTCAGCCTCAACTACCTCATTCATTACTGTCTCTACCTCTGCCATCATCTCCTGTCAGAGATCAACAGTATCATCAGTGAGGTTGTGCATGTACCACAGTGTAGACAAGCTTCAGCTGACTTAAATGTCACTAAGTTGTCTAGTTAGCATGATTTGTTATAGTCTTGAAAGCATCAAAATGGGTTGAATATGAAAATGATCAAATATCACAAAAAATGCTAAGTGCATTTGGTTCGGTTTTCTTGATCTCGCTCTCTCTTTTTCTCTGTCATCTATCTTTGCCATATTAATCCACCCAGAACTCCCCTAGCAGCCATCCAGCACTATGTCTCATTCATATCTAGGCCCCAGAATATCGTAAGTCCCTTTTCCACTATCGGACCAAACAGTTCTCATAGCAAAGCCACACTTGTACCACTGTGGTATGTAACAGATCCATCTATTGGTGATTAGTGAGAGGTAAGCATAAATTTTTTTTATTAACTTAAGCCAAATATTAATGAACATGGCAAGTTAGAAACAACTAAAAGCACTACAAGTTACCTTGGCAAATTTATACTAGTAAGTCGGCATGTATTATAGCCATTCCACCAGCACGGTTGAGTATTCCAGGCTAAAAATGGTGTATAAACATGCCGTGCCAAACCGTGCTTAACAGTTGTAATAGTTCCGTACTGTGCTCAGAACCATTAAGCCCGATGGTGGGAAAGTGACTAAAGACACGGTGGTGGGCTACTTTGGCTTGAGGTTCCATAGGGGGCCCCAGCTGTATCTTGTCTAAACTATTAAAAAAATATTTTAACTACTGTATCTTTCTAATGGTTTATCTGATGGTCTTAACTGTCTATCTAGCTGCAAAGGAAAAATACATTTATATAAACACTAACGGCCAAACATTTGGAATAATTTACAGATTTTGCTGTTTCAGAAGGAAATTGGTACTTTAATTCACCAAAGTGGGATTCAACTGATCACAATGTATAGTCAGGACATTACTGATATAAAAAAACAGCACCATCGCTATTTGAAAAAGTCATTTTTGATCAAATCTAGACAGGCCCCATTTCCAGCAGCCAACACTCCAACACCTTAACCTTGAGTAATCATGCTAAATTGCTAATTTGGTACCAATTGACACAGTTGAAAGCTATTTGGTTTGTTAAATGAAGCTTAACATTGTCTTTGTATTTGTTTTTGAGTTGCCACAGTATGCGATAGACTGGCATGTCTTAAGGACAATATTAGGTCAAAAACAGCTTTCTCTAGAAACTCAGTCAATCATTATTTTGAGGAACAAAGGCTATACATTGCTTGAAATTGCCAAAAAACTGAAGATTTAATTCAAAAGGTGTATATTATAGTCTTCAAAGACAAAGGACAACTGGCTCTAACAAGGACAGAAAGAGATGTAGAAGGCCAGAAGAAGATAAGTACATCAGAGTCTCTAGTTGAGATATAGATGCCTCACATATCCTCAGCTGACAGCTTCATTGAATTCTACCTGCTCAAACAACAGTTTCATGTACAACAGTAAAGAGAAGGCTCAGGGGTGCAGGCCTTATGGGAATAATTGCAAAGAAAAAGCCACTTTTTAAACAAAAATAAAAGGTTAGAGTGGGCAAAGAATCACAGACATTGGACAACAGATAATTGGAAAAGAGTGTTGTAAGTGCTACAGGAAGTGAGGGGTGAAATGTCACCTCAGTATCTGGACAAACTGACAGCTAGAATGCCAAAGATTTCTGAAGCTGTCATTGCTGCACGTGGTGAGAATTATTTTAATTAGTTTAAGAAGCTCTGAAATTTTTTTTCAAATTGTAATAGTAATTTTTTATGTTATTATTGTCCTGACTATACATTGTGAACAGTTGAATGCCTCTTTGGTGAACAAAAGTACCAATCTCTTTCCATAAGAACAAAATCTGTTCATTATTCCAAACATTTGGAATAAGTTTTGGAATAATGAACAGTGCGCGCACACACACACACACACACACACACACACACACACACACACACACACACACACACACACACACACACACACACACACATACATATATATATACACGCAAATATAAATACCCTTTTTTAATTTTTTGTTGATCAGAAACTTGAAAAATTAAACATTACTTTCTGAAAAATATATATATATATAAAAAAAAGGGCAAGTGATAAATCAACAGGCAGGGCAAGTACAAAACTGTACTGCTGGCTCAGTCAGTCAGACAAATCTTTACTGTAGAACGCTAGGAAAGCTGTGGGATAAATCAACTTTGAACCACTGATAGCCCTGAAATGGGTGTCTCACCTGATCTGTGTAGACTGGTTCTGGTTTGGGCGGAGGTGACTTTGGTCGAGCTGGCTGTGGAGGTGCTATGGGTTGGAAGAGCATCTGAGGCACCACAGGCAGAGTGGATTCTGCTGTATCTGACTTCTCTCCCATTTCCTCAGTGTCTGTGGATTTCACAGGCTCTGCCATGGAAGTGGGCACAACAAACAACCGTGGTTCAGCCAGCAGCCTTGTTTTCATCAAAGGCTTGGAGTCAGTCTCCATCACAGGCTTCAACTCTTGCCTCTGTGAATAAACTGCAAAGAAAAAGACACACCTGTTCATCCACTGATTAATGTTGTTTTAAATACAACCTTAATGACCCCTAAAAAAAAAAATTTTAGTGCATGTGTGTTATTTTTGAGGGAATCTATGACTCCTAAATTATGACAAAACTCACTATAATCACAGATATATGCATTTAAAATGTACAGTCTCAATCTTCCGGGAAAACGGTTCAAAAATCTTAACGACTCAACCAGCATTGTACAGACTATAATTAAATAAAAAAAAAAATGAGAAAAACCCTCTCCTTAATAACACCTTCAACAGCAAGCTACTCACAATTCACAAATTATGGTTATGCAATTAAAACCTTTTGAAAAAACATTGGAAAGAAACATTGTCATCATCAAGCAAATTCACAGGGTCTTTAAAACAAGAATATACTTGATTCAAAATTTCACTGATATAATAAGAAAATGCATCCACACCCTTTGGGGCAGCTGGTGGAGGATCTAGGGAGAGACCGTCTCCAGTGTACTTGTTGTTGGAGTCAAAGCTGCAAACGGGGGTGTGATGGGGTGGGTTGGGCAGCGGTCCACCGTTCACCACCTCTCCAATCAGCACGGTTCTCTTCCTCTCAATGGCCACTGACTTCTTCTGCGGCAGGGAGAAATCTGGCTCCTGATAGGCTGTCCGACTTAGTTCTACCATGCTGGGTGATGGACACAATACATTATTAGTTTAAAATGCCTTTAAGAATTCAGCATCTTTAAAGTGACATTGGACACTACTGCATTTAAAAAGGATTCAGCAAAGTAGGACCTACCCATCACTGATACTAAGGCCGTATTGCTGAATGAAGTCTGTGGCTTCAGTGGCACTCCGGAACATGAGCATTCTTACAAAATCCTCAACTGGGAAAATGGTGGATCTCAGTGACCCAACAGTAAAAGCCACATTGAGGATTTTCAGAGCCTTGCTTCTCACCTAAACATAATGACAAAAAGACACACACACATACTGCAATTGAAGAAACAAAGAGGTGTAAAGACTGAGTGCTAAATTAATTCAATTCTGGGCACAAAATGACCCAATCATATGCCAAGATGCACTGACCTGATTGAAATATCTGTGAAGTATGCAGCTGTTCAAATAGGAAGCTGCATTCACCAATTTGAAGAACCGAACAAAGTTATTACTGTTGAGTGCTGCAAAGGCCTGGACAGCAAAGTCCACCTCTGGAGACTCTCGTACCTCTTTACGAAACTGCTGCACCTCACTGCATCGACAAACAAAGTAGGCAGTCCGATTAATAGATTATCCACCTTAAAGCATCACTTCTGATACCAACAACTCATTCATAAATTTGTACCCACTCTCCTTGACTATTGCAATGCAATCCTTAGTGAACTGCCTATAAACCATCAGAACAAAGCACCCAAAAATTAAAATTCCCTCATCATTTACTCACCCTCATGCCAATGGAGATTTTTCATAAGAATTTTTTAGCTCTGCAGGTCCATACAATGTAAGTGAATTGTGACCAAAACTTTGAAGCTCCAAAAAGCACATAAACGCAGCATAAAAGGTCATCAATACTGCAGTGGTCTAATCAGTCTTCTGAAGCAGCTTTTAATTGGTTTTGGGTGAGAAGACCAAAATGTAACTCCTTCACTGTACATCTTGCCATTGCAGTCTCTAGGCATGATCATGATTTCAAGCTTGATTACACTTCTTAGCACTTGACGCATGTGCAGAGTGCTAGATGGCACTAGGAAGAGTAATCGAGCTTGAATTCATGATCCCCAAGGAGACTGCTGAGGTCAAGATTTATTGTGATAAACTAGTTATATTTTGGTCTGTTCTCGCAAAAAACTGATAGGGCTGCTTCAGAAGACATGGATTAAACCACTGGAGTCTTATGAATTACTTTTATGCTGCCTTATTGTGCTTTTTAAAACGTAAAAGCTTTGGTGACCATTCACTTCCATTGTATGGACCTACAGAGCGGAGATAAAAAAAAAAAAAATGTGTGTTCTGCAGAAGAAAGTCATACCCATCTTGGAATGCTTGAGTGAGTAAATGATGAATTTTCATTTTTGGGTGAATTATTCCTTTAAAAACAGCACCACTGGAGTCCTAACCACAGCAAAATGTACAGCTCACATATCAACAACTGAACAGGAGTTTAAAGGGCTCCTGCTAGTGCAAATGACGTTAAGTGGCATGGATCCTCCCTACCTGAAGGAGCTCATTATTACACAGACCTATGCTCACTCTTTAAGGGGCAGTTCAGACAGAACGTGCTTGTCACAAAAAAAAGTATCTCAAGA